>NC_134353.1:73377407-73449907 GCF_048569485.1 Anomaloglossus baeobatrachus | reverse complement strand
CGGTGGTGCCATTATCACCACGACCCGTGGGTGGCGTCACGAACAATCTCCCTAACCAAACCACCCCCCTTTCACTCACGGGTGAGGAGCACTGCTCGAGTCCCCGGGTCCGGTCCACCGCTTGAGCCACCGAGCAGCAGCAGCAGAAGCCCCGGACTCGAGCGTGGCAAGCGCGTCCCTTCCGCCCGCGACACTTACAATCTACAATAGGGTGAGGTGGGGGTGACAAGGTACAGGTGCTTAGCCATCTTGAAGAAATGGGGATAAAGGCTGCATGAGACGGTCACCAGACAGTCTTTGTAATGCTTTTGGGTGCAGTGCAGTACGAGGGAAAGTTATGTTCTTCGAAATAGTTGAGGGGATATATATGAATTAACTTCGATTAGGCAGCGTGATAGACCACCTTAAAAAGATGTGTTTTTGGGAGTGTCTCCTAGTTTCTTGGGGTAGAGCATTCCAGACGATTGGTGCAGCTCGAGAGAAGTCTTGGAGCCCGTAGTTTCGGATTAGTGTGACTGTTAGTCCAAGGTCATTTGCAGAGCGTAGAGAATAGGTAGGGTGATAGAACTATAATGTATGGGCAGCCTGAGCAATGACTGGCACAGAGAGGAAGTGTCCAAATAACTATATATATAAAAATCTGTCCATTATATATATATATAAATAAAATCTATCTGCTCAACATTAAAATCATAACACCAAGAAGGAACAGTCATGGAGTTATAGAAATCACAGGATGGATAGACATTTTCTTTATCTGCAATTGCTAAAAGAATAGAAACAGCATTTTCGAAAACCCTTCATATATCCACCATGCGCATTGAATCCTTGCTCTTATAGCCTTGAATGCTAACAGTGAATGCACCTGGGCAAATCATCAAGATCCGCTGCTGGCAGCTCCCTGTGCACCAGCTTATTAATGATGTCCCAGATGTGCTCGATGGAAAACAAGTCTGGAGACGTTGCAGCCATGGTAACACATGGTAGTTCAGGCCATACAGCCTGCTCACAGTAACACGAGAAATAAGCGGATCCTGGGACACGGAGAAATGGCCGTACCACTGGTTCCACAACCAAGTCAATGTAATGCTGAGCTGTTAGTGCATCTGGAATGAAGACTAGCTGGATCTTGGTACTGTATATTATATTACTCCACATCATAATCTCTGGAGTAGTACCTGGTGTGAAGTTCTTTTGTGAGACCTCTTCATGGTGTTGCCCACTTTGTCTTCAGACCAATCTCCAGTTATCATTGCATCCAAGACAAAGTGGGACTCATCACTGAGGAGGATAAACCTCATTTCCAGCCTCCAGTGCCAACTTGCTCTGCACCTTGATAGTCTTTGAGAGCAGTGGTTTGAGGTCAATGGACACCTGTAGCCGGACGTCTGGCTTGTAGCCCAATGTCGTGTAGACACCTTCTAATGGTTTGTGTAGACAATGTTTGACGTCTTTGGCTTGGTATCTGACGTCCAAGTTCAGCAGATGTACAGAATGGATCACAATGCTCTATTCTTCTTATCGGATGGTCCATCTGTGCAGAGATTCAACTCTCTTTGCCTCTTGCTGTATTCCACTTTGTCATTGCGATCTGCCAAGTTGATAAACCAAGGACTCTGAGTTTAAGGATTCTGCCCTTTCACTATGGGAAGTAACTGGCATGATGATGAACAGGAGTCATCGCACAATCATCCATCCCACAAGACATGGTCCGATGTTTGAGGTTTCATATGGCTAAAGAAATGTACTTTCAATCTGGCTTTCATGCTCCTCCCGCATGAGCTAGGTGCTTGAATACTTGATCATTTTCAGATTTTAGCGACAGCTGCTACTGAAAGGGGGTATGAGTGATCCTAAACATTCCCCCGAGACTGGGCCCTGCACTCCCTATCATCCCTAGACAGGTCCTCCCCCAATCTCATCCCTAAGCCCTGGTTTATCCTTAGCTAGCCATTACTAGTGAGCTGGGCAGCAAAATGTTAGTCTTACCACTACCATAAGACAACACGGAGAGAGAGAAACAAACAAGCGGAAATAAAGCTACACATGGAATTCCACAGCTTACACATGGACAACTTTCCCTAGGAGGTCAGCACAGAGGAACTCTTTCTAGCATATGGGAGAGTAAGGTTATGTGCCCACGTGTGTGCGCTCTGCACCGCAGCGTAAAGTCACTGCATGTCCGCTTCAGAGCGCAGCTGAAAACTCCATTCTGAAACTTTGGTGACTGTAGAATTCGTGCGCTCTGGATGCTGCCTCTCCCTATAGACAGAATGGAGACAGCATGCAGAGCGCACGAAAGAAGTGACATGTTGCTTTTTAGAACGCAGCGATTTGGCAGCATGCAAAACACTGCGTTCTAAAACGCCACGTGGGCATGGATTATGCACAATCTTCATTAATTGTGCAGGGGACGCAGGACGCATGCAGTTACGCTGCAGTGCAGAACGCACACGTGGGCACATAGGCTTAGGCTGTGCACGCACACTGAGTTTTTTGTTGCAGATTTGGTGCAGTTTATCATGCAGTTTGTTGCCCAAATCTGCATGTCTTTCCTTATCCCAGCAAAGTAAATGAGAATTCTGAAGTTTTGTTTGCACGTTGCTTTTTTTCCGTGCAGTTTTGTGTGCATAGAAAATATGCAGCAAGTCAATTGTTGGTGCGTTTTTTCTCCTGCGTTTATTATCCTTTCCAGGCATTGATTTAATTAAAAAAAAACACGTAAAAGATATGCACTGAAAAGTCACCGAAAATGTATACATTTTTCTGCCACAAGGTGCGTTTTTTGGTGCAGAAAATGTGTGCACCTAATCTGCAGCGTGTGCACGTACCCTAAGAACTGAGTTTAAAGGGAACCTGTCACCACTTTTTCGGCCTATAAGCTGCAGCCACCACCATCAAGCTCTTATATACAGCATTCTAACATGCTGTATATAAGAGCCCAGGCCAGGAGTATAACATAAAAATCACTTTATAATACTTACCTAACGGTCGCACTGTAGGCCTAGTGGAGATCTCCGTTGTCCGGTGCCGGCGCCTTCTCTTTCGGTCATCTTCGTCCTCTTTCTGAAGCCTGGGTGCATGACGTGGCTACGGACCTGATCGCAGGCGAGTGTGGATGACGTCGGACCAGTCATGCACCGTGGCTAGAGAAGAAGGAGAACAAAGATGGCCAAAAGAGGTGGCGCCGGCACCGGACAACGGAGACGCCCATTAGGCCCACAGCGCGACCGTTAGGTAAGTATTATAAAGTGTTTTTTTATGTTATACCCCCGGCCTGGGCTCTTATATACAGCATGTTAGAGCCTGGTGGTGGTGGCCACAGCTTATAGGCCAAAAAAGTGGTGACAGGTTCCCTTTAAATAATGAAAGGGCGTGACATTAAGATGCAGTACCCAAGATTAGAGCTATATGGAATCTCAACAGAATCAAAAAGGAACTCTTTACCGCTTCATCACCAAATAAAGTTAGAATGATCTATCAGGGACAACCAAAGGTAAGAGAGACCCGGATGGGCGAGTATGCGGCGTCTTAGAATGCGCACAAATATTGCAGGTAGACACAAAATCGACCACATCCTGATGCAACCTTGGCCACCAAAAACAACGAGAAAGAAGGCTCAAAGTTGCTTTATTGCCTGGTATTGCCTGGGTGACCTGCAAGAACCACGTTATGTTGTTCACTTAAGATTTTAAGATGCAAATTTAAAAAGGTACATATTATTTCCTTGTAGGACAGGCAGCAGGGTCATCCCCCAGGGAAACTCCAAGACAAAGCATCAGACTTGACGTTCTTAACCCCAGGACGGTAAATGACCAAGAAATTAATCCTAGTGAAAAATAAAAACCAACTAGCTGATCTAGATGTTTTCCAGATACAGCAGATTTTTGTGATCAGTTATTCTAAAGACAGGCTGAGCTGCCCCCTCCAAAAATGACGCCACTCCTCAATGGCCAACTTAACAGCCAAAAGTTCCATATTGCCAATACCATAGTTTCTTTCAGCCAGTGATCAATTTTTTTAGAAAAATACCCAAGGACGCCACTTGCCAGGAGACAACTCTTGTGATAAGACAGCCCTGACCACCACCTCGGACGCATCAACCTCAAAAATATATGGCTGAGAAGCATCAGGTTGAATGAGTACTTGTCGCGGGGCGGGGAGGACGCCACTGCGCTGCGCTCGCTAACGCTCAGGTCTGGCGCTGCTGCGATGGTTGCTCGGTGGCTCGAGCGGTGGGCCGGATCCGGGGACTCGAGTGGCGACGCCACCCACGGGTTGTGGTGAGGTTGGGCACCACCGCTGCTGGTGACGGGGATCCCGGGAGCGATGGTAGGGAGCAGATGGGTTGTTGTTTTCCCCCTCCGTTGGTAGGGGTTCGCGATCCCGGGGCCCGGTGAGGTGACGGGGAGGCAGGGCTGGCAAGGTGCAGGGTCCCCTGGACTGCGCAGCGCGGTGCCGGATGGCACGGTTGTACTCACTCAGCCACAAATGTACGCAAAGTCGCTGGTAAACCAAACGGCTGGATGGACGGGAACCGCAGCCGGCTGCTGTGGTTTCTGCCAGACGGTTGGTGGTGGCTGCCTTTCCCTGCACCTTTGTGTATGTTCGGTCCCGATGGCTTCCCAACGGTAACCCGCTCCCCAGCGTGTATATGTGCCGGAGGAGCCCTTTTGCCCGCAGGCTCCACGTTGATTTGCCTCTCCTGCAGACGGCTACACACCCGGACACGGTCAGTTTACTCCTCCACTCCTCTTCACTCCTCACACTTGCACTCCCCTAACTGAACTCTTTTCCTTCTCCCGCCTCCAGGACTGTGAACTCCTCAGTGGGTGGGGCCAACCGCCTGGCTCCACCCCACCTGGTGTGGACATCAGCCCCTGGAGGGAGGCAACAAGGATTTTGTGTCTGGCTGATGTGCCTGTCTCGGGGTGGGGGTGTGTGTTGCAGTACCTGTGACGACCTGGCTAGTCCAGGGCGCCACATACTGTCAGACTGAAAATCAGTACCCTTTTTGGTCATATCCGTGAGACGTTTAACAATCGAGGAAAAGTTCTAGATGAACTTTCGATAGAAATAGGTAAACCCCCAAAAGCGTTGTAATGCATTCAGATTTTTTGGAGGATCCTATTCTACAACAGTTCGGACCTTATCAGTGTCCATCCATAAACCCGAAGATGCTACCAGATACCCGAAAAAATTGTAACTCCTGTATGGCGAATACACATATTTTTGAGTTTAGCATACAGTTTATGAGTCCATAATATCTGTAATACCTGTCTGATGTGTACCTGATGCGTCTCAAAGTCAGTTGAGAAAATCAAAATGTCGTCAAGATATAAACCCAAAAATCTGCCCACCAGATGGCGAAATATGTCATTGACGAAATGTTGAAAAATAGCGGGAGCATTAGTCAGACCTAATGGTGTGATGCCCTGGCCTATCAGGTCGTCACAGGGTATTGCACAATTTTCCTTTACGTGCAGTATCCATCTCTCCCTTGGTTCCAAGTGCCACCCAATAATGTTGCTAAGACCAGCATGCAAATCCCACACACACACACACCAGTGCGTAGGTCCAGTGAGGAAAGGGCCGCCCACCCAAGGGTTAAGCAGACTGGGTGGGAGGTGACTAATGAATCACCGGCAGGGGAGCAAGGAGAGTGGTGGCTCTCAAGTAGCTCTCAGGAGGAGAGCAGGCTGGGGAGTTGGAGCTCCCAGAACAGCGTGAGAGAGCAGCCCTCAGAGAGTGAGGGGCTGAAGGGTAGAGGCTCCCGGAGGGTCGGAATAGACTGGAACACACCATTCAACATCATAGGGAATGGTCACCTGGACGTGCTCCCCTCAGCGGCAGCGGTACTGCAGGACGTTTGGTTTAATCACAGTCTGTGTGTTTACTGACCTTCCAAATCAGCACAGCCTCATCCAGCACCACGACTACCAACTGTGAGATCCCTGCTCCCTGCCTTCCAGGCCTACAGCCCACAGCTCCCCCTACCATCACAGAATCCCGGGGCATTCCCCCTTCCCATAGAGGGGGTAAACATCTGGCTGCCCACACCATCACCACCGTGTACTCCCAGCCGCAGCGGTGGTACTTCACCCTTACCACACACCACAGGTGGCGTCAAGAACTATCTATACCATCCCCTGTACATAATCCCCCTTTATTTGAGTGGCCCCACGACCCCCCGGGTCCGGAGACCCCTCGAGCCACCGCGGATCCGGATCCGAGCAGCCCGGCTGCTGACGCAGGGGCGGCTCAATGGCATGACCAGATTTTCATTATGCCCTTCCAGAGTATTAAAGACCGTCTTCCACTCATCGTCTTTCCTGATTCTAATCAGAATAAAGGCCCCCCCTAAGGTCCAACTTGGAGAACTATTTAGCCCCAACAATATGATTAAATAAATCAGGAATGAGCAGAGTGGGGTACGGGTCCTGGATGGTAATCCAATTTAAAGGGAAATTGTCAGGTGCAATATGCACCCAGAACCAGGAGCCATAGGAGTTTACTAACATGCTAATGTGGCTAACTAGCAAGGGAAACAACGCTCTTGAAACTAGTCCCTTCGCTCATACCTCCCAACTTTTCAAGAAAGGAAAGAGGGACAAAGTAAGCGGCGCGCTGTGGCAAATTTTGACCATGCCCCTAGCCACACCCTAGCCACACCCATTTGGCAGTAAGGGTCATTCAGCAGATGCACCGGACTGTTCATTCATATTCATAGCAGCCAGAATTTTCTTATATTTCTGTGTCACTATATGACATGTTGCTTATTTGTGCCTATAAATCCGTGTTCACACGTTGCATAAATTATGTTTCTTTTTGTTTCTGCCGCTGTCTGCACCAAACTACACAATAACAATTTTCTCTGTTTTTTCCATTTTTGCTGCATTTTTTCTGCCTCTTCTCCATTATTTAATGTGTTTTTGGCTCAGATGTGAATCTGCGTTTTTAAGTGTTTTTATTGCGCTGAGAAGCTTTTTCCTGCATTTTTTTAAGCTCAACTTAGAAACCTCCAGAGAAAAAAAAGCATCAAAACCGCAGAGTTCAGCGGCGTCTTTTCATGGAATCACATCTGTGGCGCCCTGGACTAGCCAGGTCATCACACATAACACACAAACACCCCCACCCCCATTAGACAGTAACATTAGCCAAACAAAAACCCTTGTTGCCTCCCTCCAGTGTCTGATGTCCACACCAGGTGGGGCGGAGCCAAGTGGTTGGCCCCACCCACCGAGGAGTTCACAGGCCTGGAGGCGGGAACAGTTTTAGTTTAGTCCAGGAGGTGGAAGAGAGAGGCGTAAACACTTAGGTGTCTGGGTTTGTGGCCCAGGCAGTGACAGCAAGGTTGGCAGACGGTGGTGGCCATCTGCAGGAGTGGTGAAGCAACGCGGAACTGTAGGACCGGGGTCGGGCGTTGGCCTGCCGGTACCGTCCAGGGAGCGAAGTGAAGTCAGCACACACAGGCAGAGCCATCGGACCCCGACCAGGCTTGGAGCCGCCGACAATAGTCAAATCCGAATGTGACCGGAACCCCAGGGGTTTCCTAACAACCAAAGACCCGATAGAAGGCAACCGCCCACACCGTGAGGGTATACAGCTACCGCCTAAGGCTAGAGACCCAAGGGCCAGCGCCTGCGGGCAAACGGGCTCCTCCGGCATCCATACACCGGGGAGCGGACTACCGTTGTCCGCTGTCCCTGCCACCCTGCACCTCACCAACCCTGCCTCCCCGTCACATCATCGGGCCCCGGGACCACCGACCCCTACCCACGGAGGGGGAAAACAACATCCCAGCTGCTCCCTACCATCGCTCCCGGGATCCCTGTCACCAGCAGCGGTGGTGCCCATCTTCACCACGACCCGTGGGTGGCGTCACGGACTAAATCCCTCAAACCAACCACCCCTTTCACTCACGGGCGAGGAGCGCCGCTCGAGTGCCTGGATGCGGCCCACCGCTCGAGCCACCGAGCAGCAGCAGCCGCAGCAGCGCCGGACCCGAGCGTTAGCGCGCAGCAGCGGTGGCGTTTTTCCCACCCGCGACACATCCACTTTACTTGGATAATTAAACACAGCAGAATAAATGTGCAAAAAAACAGCAGAAAAAAATGCAGCATTTACGCTACATGTGAACATGGACTAATTGTCCAAGCAAAGTGGATGAGACGTCATGAAATCTCCCCCCGTGGTGCGTGGAAAGACACTGCTGAACTGTGCGGATTTGGTGTTTTTTCCTTTATAAGCTTCAGGATTCACATCAGCAACAAACATGTATCAAATAAGGCGACAATGCATAAAAAATACCGCAGACACACAATAATCAGAGGAGATTTTTTTGCGCTTGTGGTGCGGACACCTGCAGAAAAAATGCAGCATTTACGCTACGTGTGAACACAGCCTCAACAATACTTTTTTATTACATTTATGGGTTTTAATAAAGAAAAATAATAAATTGCGCCATTTTTTTCCTGCCATTTACCGATCCCCATAAATAACCTGATCGCTGTGTTGTTGAGGTCATTACGATTACAGGGACACCAAATATGTCCATGTTATTTGCTGATTTGTGATGTTTATTATTTTATAAAAAAGTGTAATAAAATTACATTATTCTATTTTTTGTATTATTTTTAGTAATTTTATTAGAAGAAAAAAAAATCCTCTTTTCCTCTCTCTCTAGAATACAGGAGATAGAGACACTGCTGTGTACAATGGAGCTGTGTCTTGTGTAATCTGCTGTGTAAGAGGCTGCATTTTAGGTTCATTTATGTAAAATCCTCCCTCTGACATCATCAATCCTAGTGGCTCAACAGCTTAGAACAGCTAGAAAAGCTAGGAGGCTGCTGGATCCAAGTTTTGAACGTTGCTGGTTTGAATCCAAGGTGGTGAAGATAAAAAAAAAAAAATGGTACTTGTATTTTTTTCCTCATTTCTTTATAGTAGTTTTATGGGAACAAATGAATCTGACTCATTCACCTACATTGAGAAACAGTATTTATCTATCTATCTATCTATATCTATCCCTCTATCTATCTATCTATCTGTCTATCTATCCCTCTATCTGTCTATGATTCTATGATTCTATCTATCTAGCTATCCATCTATCTATGAGTCTATCTATCTGTCTATGATTCTATCTATGATTCTATCTATTTATCTATCTATCTATCATTCTATCTATCTATCATTCTATCTATCTATCTATCTATCTATCTAGGATTCTATCTATCTATCTATGATTCTATCTATTTATTTCTCTATCTATCTATCTATCTATCTATCTATCTATCTATCTATCTAGCTCTCCATCTATCTATCTATCTATCTATCTAGGATTCTATCTATCTATCTATCTATCTAGGATTCTAGCTATCTATCTATCTATCTATCTAGGATTCTATCTATCTATCTATCTATCTAGAATTCTATTTATCTATCCCTCTATCTATCTATGATTCTATCTATCTATCTAGGATTCTATCTATCTATCTATCTATCTATCTATCTATCTAGAATTCTATCTATCTATCCCTCTATCTATCTATGATTCTATCTATCTATGATTCGATCTAACTATCTATCATGTATGTATCTATCTATTATCTGTCATGTATCTATATATCCCTCTATCATCCATCCCTCTATCATCCATCCATCCCAGTATCATCCATTCATCCCTCTATCATCTGCTTCTGGTGTCTCACCTGCAGTATAGAGTTCAAGATAACAAAATCTTCCTATTGTTTTCAATACAGGCAGTAGCACAGTGGAAGAGCTGCTGACTTTGAAACAATGAACTCACAGTTCCACGGGTTTGAGTCCTGGCCGCCCTGAAAGTCCAGAGCCTATCATCCTTGAATTTAATTTAATCTATTCACTGCACTGCGGGAAGGATCCAGGACATCAGCTGTGTGCCGCGGGAGTGCGGGACACACCTCTAAAATCGTGGCAGTCCCGCAGAATTCGGGACGGTTGGGAGAGATGCCCTTGCTCATTATCATAGGATAAAAGATTTTTGGAAATGGTAAGGAAGAGGTTAACCACTGGGGTTCATCACTTAACACACACTTTAGGTGCTTTCCCACTGGAACTGGACTAGAGGTGGTCACCATAGCAACGGGACTTCCCCAGCACTAGTGAGTCATCAGGACGTTGGGGGCAGCATGAGTTAGAGAACACACAAACGTTTACCTCAGAATAGTCTGGGACACAGAAGAACATGGCAACTAAGGAGAATGCTTTAGAGCTTCATCAGTAGGCCTGCCTAACTGGAAGAAGCAAGAGATGGCTAGAGGAATTGGTGAGACATAGGAGCAACACGGTAGCTGGAGGTAGAGTTCCCTCAGCACTAGCACAGTTCATGGTGCAGAGCCCTAGGGTGGCGTACACTCCACATTACGCCATCAGAATCCGCCGGGAAGGGGGGTTTCATGTCCCATTCCCCACCACAGAGGTCCCGGGGCACAGTCAGGAGTCAAGACCACGGTCGGGCCCATATGTGATTCGCGCTGCCTGCGAACGGGACGGGAACTAAACCCAAGGATACCGCGGTCCCCAAGCAGCTTCACGGCACACTACAGAGTGCAAGGAAGGAAGGTCTCACACTCCACAACACCGGTGGTGGCATCTGAACTACCCGGGGTCGGCTAGGGCCCATCACGGTGGAAAACGGCACTCCGAGGGTGACAAATTAACAGTGAGTAAAAGACCTTGAACTGCATCGGTGCCGCCCCTGCAGCGGTCAAATCACTCAAATCCGGGGGTGGTTATTCGTGGCTTGAGGGTCTCCGGACCCGGGGGCTAGGGGCCATACTCAAATTAAGAAGGGGCTATTTACAGGGGAGTTATAAGTTTGTGATGCCACCCGTGGTGTGTGGTAATTAGGAGTACCACTGCTGCTGTTGGGAGCATCAGGGGATGATGGAATGGAGCAGCAAGGTGTTGGAACCCTCCACGGGTAGGAGGGATGCCCCAGGACTCCGGTGAAAGGTGGGAAGTGCCGTGGGAATGAAGGGGTCACTCTCGTACTCACTCAGTCCATAATCAGATACCGTCAACCGGGTAAACCAAGTCTCTGGGGTACCGCTGCCGCTGAGGGGAGCTCGTCCGGGTCCCGCCCCCAAGTAGTGCTGCCTGGTTGTCCGTGACCTGCCTCCTGGCACTTAGTTTAGACTTCAACTTGATGGCACGGTAGCTTGGGAACTAGCCGGGCCCCGCTCCCCACTATGGCTAAGTGAGGGAGCTTGCTCTCAGGGCTCACGCTTGGGATTTTCTGGACCGCTTTTGGTTGGAAAGTCCTATCCCCCTCGTTGCGCTATTGCCCCAATTTTAGAGCGGGTGGGAACGGATCGTGAAGGCTCAGTTCTCAGCTGCCGGCTGTCCTCCTCGACGAGCCCCGAGCATCTTGCCACGATCCCCCTGCGACCGGGGTTCCGACTCCTTCTAGACCTAGACCACCGTCTGCAACCTAGGCCGTTACTTCGGGAGTCCCCACTCCCTACCTCCTTTGAGCTCCTCTCAGTTCGAGGGCTACTCTCTACTCTCCATCTCCACTCACTCCACTCTCCTCAACTCAACTGACTATACTTCTTCATCTCCCCTCCCCAACCACACAGGTGGGGAGGGGAGTCGCCCACACAGGTGGGCGACTCTATTCATCTCAAGCAGTCCCACTGGTGTGTGTCGCCCTGGGCAAGCCAGGGGACACAGATAACAACACCACTACACCCCACACTCCAGGTAGGCACACCTGCTAACCAGAAATCCTTGTTGCCTCCCTCCAGGAGTCTGTGATGCACACCAGGGGGTGGGCCAGGCGGTTGGCTCCGCCCACCAAGGAGCTCACAACTCTGGAGGCAGGAAGTAACCAAGCAGAACGCCCAGGGACATGAAGGAGTGAACAGCAGATTAGCCCAGGCAGGGCTTGAGTAAAGAAGCAGAGTAGCCCAGGCAGGGGCTAGAGGAAACAACCAGAAGTGAAAGTGAAGGAAAGGAAAGTAGAAAAGGAGGAAAGCAAGAAGTGGTGACAGAGCAGAGAGAAGGAGAAGCCTGAGAGCCCAGCTGTGTGTAGGGCTAGAACAGCAAGGTCAGCGACGGCGGTGACTGTCCGGAGAGGGACCGTTTGGAAGTTCCTGGAAGGACCCCGTTGGCTGTGTTGCCCGGTGGTCTGGAGCAGTGTTCCGAAGGACAGTCAGCACCAGGCAGGGGCCTCTCGGACCCCGGCAAGGCTAGGAGTCGCCCAATTTGCCGAATCCGTCAGCGAAGGGGACGCAGATCCCCCAGCAACAAAGTCCCGATTGACGGCAACAGCCCCGACCATTACCGGGGAGACACCGCCACCGCCAAGGCACCAGTTTCCCCAGGGGCCAGCGCCTGCGGGCAAAGTGTAGAGCTCCTCCGGCCCAGATTGCAGTCGGGGAGCGGGTAACCGGAGGGAATCCACCGCTACCATCAGTCAACAGGTGCAAGGAAGAGAGACGTCACCGTCACCTACCGGGAGTGCAGGTGCAAACCGTCTGTGGGACCGTCCTACCAGCCGTTGGTTTACCGTACAAACTGTGTCCGTGTCTCAGGCTGAGTGAGTACCACAGTGCCGCAAGGCACAGCGCTGCCCCCGCGTCCCTGCGCCCTCCAGGCCCTACACTTCACATCTCTTCACCGGGCCCCGGGATCACCAACCCCTACCCACGGAGGGGCAACACAACACCTGGCTGCTCCCATCACCATCCCCGGGACCCTCACACTGAGCAGCGGTGGTGCCATCACCACAACCGTGGGTGGCGTCACGAACTATAATCCCAACAAACACCCCCCTTTTCACTCACGGGCGAGGAGTGTCGCTCGAGACACCCCGGGATCCGGCCCGCAGCTCGAGCCACCAGGAGCAACTGCCGGACCCGAGCAGAAGGGGTGAGCGCGGTGTGCTGACACCCTCCTCCCCGCCCGCGACAACTTGGCGTCACGAACAGGATCTTACCGCTCTGCCGTCTGGTAGAGGTGCGCCTTGTTACCGCCGGAGGTATCCGGCAGAAAAATTTCAGAAGCCGCCATCTTTGTCGCGAAAAGTTCCCGCTCGAGCGTCTTCTCGAGCAGTAGAGGCGCGAAGGCCAAAACCCCGCCCCGAGAGAGGAGGGGCCGGAAAGAGCTAAGGGGGACGCGATGGCGGCCGGCCGCATGTAGCTGCGGCTATACAAGCAGGGACGCCAGGACTCTGCAGACTGATTGGGTTCCTGGAAAAACCTCGTTACCAAGATGCAAGATTCAGCTCGCAACGAGGAAGCCCCCGCGCCCGGCACGGCGACGTGGTTGAGGGACCGGACCGTCCCGCTGAGTAACCGTCTGCAGGCCCATATGCAACTCCTCCTGGAGGAGTGGGAGACCGACATGGCGGACGTGGTGGCTGCTATGTGGAGACGCGAGGCAGAAGAGGATTTGGAGGAGCGGGTAAGTGACCCACGCCCCTGTATTCCTGAAGGATCGGCCGCTGCGGCTGGGGGGCCCGGCCGGCTCCCGCTCACCCTGCCTCTCTCCCCGCTACCCGCGATGGTGGCTGCCGCCCCGCCACTAGGCCCGCTACCTGCCCAACCGGTAGCGATACCCTGCCTGGCCGCTCCGGCGGACCAGCCGGCTGCAGACGTCCAGGACGGCCCTGAAATGCACCAAGGGGAACCGCTAGAACCACGACCCCTTAACAGCGTGGTGCCTGAAGTCCCAGTAGAGACTGTGCCAGACCCTGAGCCCGGGACTGTGGCTTGGATGAAGGCCCGGGTGATACAATTCCACCGGCGTCAGCAGGAGCAGATCTTCCGGATGCTGGAGCAGTGGACCAACGTGGTGGAGGAGCTGATTACAACTGCCCCGAGGTGCGAGAGGGGAATAGATGTAGCAGAACCGACTGGTGACCCACGTCCCTATGTCCTACCTGGACCGGCCGCTGCGGCTGAGGGGCCCGGCCTAGTTTCGGCCTATGCATCGCCCTTGCCGTCACTGATGGGGCGCCTCCACCTAAGCTCGTCTACTCTGCTGCTCCATGTTACCGCAGATGGGGATGAAGTGTTGGATGCTGGAGACCAGGAGGCTGCGGCAGCTGGCGGCAACCCGCCTGACGCAGGAACAAGAAGTGACGACTCCTGTCCCAGCTCCGGGCCCGCTGTTGCGGCTGAAGGAGCAATTGAGCGTTCCCGCTATGTGGGGGACCCTGTGGTTTATCATACTCCGCGTACCGGTGGAAATGGGTACCGGGTACCCCTGTCACAGCAGGCATGTCAGTGCATGTTTGGGGTGCTGGTGGCAGAGGATGGGTCCACCTCAGTAGAGGAACTGGAGTAGGGCAATAAAGGCCCGCAGCACCGTCCCCGTTGGGACCACCTGCTTGTTTGAAAAGTTTGAAAGTTTGCCAAAGTTGAAAGATGATGAAAAATGATTATCCGAGTTTTCACCTGATTCACCGTGTGATTTGCAACCGGCTGGAGCCGGCACCGTTGTCCCCGTGGGGACCGTTTAAAGTTTAAAAATGCATGGGAACTATCCATGGACAAGCCCGTGAACTCTGCAGGGCAACCACAAACGTTAGTGGCTTGTAAATATGTTGGGTACCGTTACCGTTTCCGCAATGCCGCCTCCGGAGAGGCAGGTTGGAGGGAGGGCCCTGAGCAGAGCAGGCCAGGGCCCAGCCACCAAAGGAACCGGTGGCTACCCTCTGGAGGGAAGGACAGATCCCGCTCGGGTACCGTGTGCTGGACTGTGGGTCAAGGGGTGTTGCCTGGGTTTTAGGGGCAGCATCAGGGCCAGGTTACTTGGGTGGGAGAGAGCGGAAACCGTGACCGTACACCGTTGAAACGTTAAAAGAAAAAGTGCCTCCCGTCTTGGGAAGAAGTTATTAAAAATGCTTATGTTTTGTTTAACCCTGTTATCCCCTTTTTACAGAAAAATAAAACCGGTGTAGGACGGCAGCCCGCGGACGGTCTGCATTTTGCTAAGGGGGAATGTGTCGCCCTGGGCAAGCCAGGGGACACAGATAACAACACCACTACACCCCACACTCCAGGTAGGCACACCTGCTAACCAGAAATCCTTGTTGCCTCCCTCCAGGAGTCTGTGATGCACACCAGGGGGTGGGCCAGGCGGTTGGCTCCGCCCACCAAGGAGCTCACAACTCTGGAGGCAGGAAGTAACCAAGCAGAACGCCCAGGGACATGAAGGAGTGAACAGCAGATTAGCCCAGGCAGGGCTTGAGTAAAGAAGCAGAGTAGCCCAGGCAGGGGCTAGAGGAAACAACCAGAAGTGAAAGTGAAGGAAAGGAAAGTGGAAAAGGAGGAAAGCAAGAAGTGGTGACAGAGCAGAGAGAAGGAGAAGCCTGAGAGCCCAGCTGTGTGTAGGGCTAGAACAGCAAGGTCAGCGACGGCGGTGACTGTCCGGAGAGGGACCGTTTGGAAGTTCCTGGAAGGACCCCGTTGGCTGTGTGCCCGGTGGTCTGGAGCAGTGTTCCGAAGGACAGTCAGCACCAGGGCAGGGGCCTCTCGGACCCCGGCAAGGCTAGGAGTCGCCCAATTTGCCGAATCCGTCAGCGAAGGGGACGCAGATCCCCCAGCAACAAAGTCCCGATTGACGGCAACAGCCCGACCATTACCGGGGAGACACCGCCACCGCCAAGGCACCAGTTTCCCCAGGGCCAGCGCCTGCGGGCAAAGTGTAGAGCTCCTCCGGCCCAGATTGCAGTCGGGGAGCGGGTAACCGGAGGGAATCCACCGCTACCATCAGTCAACAGGTGCAAGGAAGAGAGACGTCACCGTCACCTACCGGGAGTGCAGGTGCAACCGTCTGTGGGACCGTCCTACCAGCCGTTGGTTTACCGTACAAACTGTGTCCGTGTCTCAGGCTGAGTGAGTACCACAGTGCCGCAAGGCACAGCGCTGCCCCCGCGTCCCTGCGCCCTCCAGGCCCTACACTTCACATCTCTTCACCGGGCCCCGGGATCACCAACCCCTACCCACGGAGGGGCAACACAACACCTGGCTGCTCCCATCACCATCCCCGGGACCCTCACACTGAGCAGCGGTGGTGCCATCACCACAACCGTGGGTGGCGTCACGAACTATAATCCCAACAAACACCCCCCTTTTCACTCACGGGCGAGGAGTGTCGCTCGAGACACCCCGGGATCCGGCCCGCAGCTCGAGCCACCAGGAGCAACTGCCGGACCCGAGCAGAAGGGGTGAGCGCGGTGTGCTGACACCCTCCTCCCCGCCCGCGACAGGTGTGTTAGGTGGGTGAAGTGCAGGGTGTCTCTAGGGTTTTGATTCGCTGATGGAGGCAACACCACTTAAGTAGGGACCCAGAACCAAGAGGGAGGCGGAATACTGCACGGGAGGGCCGTTTGTGCAGTACCCTGTGACGACCTGATAGTCCAGGGGCGTCATACATCAACTGTGTCAGCCCATCATTGCCGGCGCCCTGCACTCCGGCGCCACCGGTCACTACCACCATCATCCTCCCCTGGGGCCTGGCTCTACCTGTGGGGTGCCGAACCATCCCAGCTGCGATATCATCACCCGCAGCGGCGGCTAATCCCTGGCCACACACCACAGGTGGTGTCACGAGACAACTACTCCCAACATCCTCAACCCCTTCATCCTCATCTCCCCACCATCATCCCATTCTCCCATCCTCCATCTCTTCGTGGATCCCCTGACCGTCACTGGCCCGGTGACGAGTATTCCCAAGGCCCCGTGGGGTGCTCCATATACAGGGACAATTAGGCAGGGATTAGCAATATGCTCGTGGTTCTGGGTGCATATTGCACCTGACAGGTTCCCTCTAAAGAGGACCTATGATCTGCTAATTGCTGCAACCTAATCACAGATTCCGCAAAGGTCTCAGTTGGATGCGACACACTCGTGACACATATTTCTGCATCTCCTCAGTGAAAACTGGTGGAACGTGGTTTGTTTTTGTAATTCCTCATTGTGCGCCACACTCATTTTTGAATGTACCAAGTGTATAAATTGTTATGTTATGTACATTTTTTATTTTTTTACAGCATAACCATACCCATACTTACACCAGTAAAGTGTGTATAGTAATAAACAAGTTTGTAAGTTCATTAATTTCCTTTGCAATTTCACACAGATTTACATGTTACTTTTTTAAAAAATTTTTTATTTAATTAAGGGCATTGAAAAGGCTTTTTAAGTCCATCTTTACCTTTTAATGTTTTATTAGCCAGACTTTGCTCCTGAAGAACAACTTTCATCTCTGTGGCAGTCTCCTTCAGATGTTCGCCTTTGTCTTTGCGTGGCTGTCATCAATGGCTTATTTTGGGCCTTACACCCTCTACCACCTGCTTCCAAACATCTCCTAACAGTTGATGGTGCTACCTCAACATTGCACTTTTCTTGCGATTCTCGTAGAAGCTGAGGAGAGATGAGCTTTCTATTGGCAAGGGATGTTCTTATATTCCCTTTTCCTTGACTTTCTGGGCCGACAAGATCTGGGCCTGTCCTATTCCAATCTGCTATGTTCCTGCAAAACTGTACCCTGATTAGAGCCAACCTTCCTTGCGATGTTCGGTCCAGAATAACCCTCTCCATGTGTGACGCCCCTGGACTAGTCAGGTCGTCACAGGCTACTGCACGCTTTTTATCTCCCAGTTCAGAACTGAACCCCTCTTGGTTCTGGGTTCCTAACTTGCGGTACTGCCTCCATCAGCATCCAAAAATCCCAATCACACCTCGCCCCACACCCTGTCAGGCATACCAGTGGGCTGCTAAGCTGGAATAGGGCTGCCCACCTTTGGGGTCAGGCAGGGAGATGGGAGGTGACAAGTGAGTTGAGTGGTAGCCCTTGAGCAGTGAGGAGCTATAAGGGAGCATGTGGCTCTCGGGGTGGAGAAGATTGGGTTGCAGACGGTGGTCTGGACCCGGAGGAGTCGGAGACCTGGTCGCGGGGTATTGGGACTGGTTGACTGGACTAGTCTTGGAAGACAGTTAGCAGCTCGAGTACAATAGCCGGTCTGGGACTGAAAGCACGTCGGGTTACTGGACCCTAAGTCAGGGAGAGGCTTCAAGCAACTCAGCAATTAACCTGCGGAGGATAGGGCCTTTATGGACTGTCTCCACGAAGCTCAGAGATCGGGGGCACTAGCGCAACGAGGGGGATAGGGTTTTCCAACCAAAGCAGCCCATTGAAATCCCAAGTGTGAGCCCCTGAGAGCACAGCTACTTCACACCAAAAAGTGGGGAGCGGGGCCTGGACAGCTTCAAGCTTACAGGCCACTTGGACACTATTAAAATTTGTGCACGGAGGCAGGCTTCGGACCATCAAGCAGTGCTGCAGGGGACGGAACCTTAACGAGCTCCCCCAAGAGGGCAGCGGCACCCAGAGACTTGGTTTACTAGGTTGTCAGCGTCTGCTTTCCTTCTGAGTGAGTACCTGATTACCCCTGCTACCAGCGAGCCTGCGCTCCCCCTGCAATCCATTCCACCATCCAGAGTCCCGGGGCCTTCCCTACCCGTGGAGGGTAACGTCATCTGGCTGTCCCCGTTCCACCACCCCGGGTACTCCCAAGGGCAGCGGTGGTACTCCCTATTACCACACACCATGGGTTTCGTCACGAACTATCTAATCCCCTGTAAATAACCCCCCCTTTTACATTTAAGAGTGACCCTGAGCCCCGAGTAGCGAAACCTGGATCCGAGCGCTTCGACCGCTGCTGGTGCGGTACACATGCAGTAGCAATACTCGCACACCAGGCTCCCATCATAGCCAAATTTTTCTCTAGATTAACCCAATGAATAAAGCAAAGAAAATAAAAGCAGTAGATGTGATGCAATGTGATTTGCTACCACATCCAGCTTATGATTGGTCACAAGAGCATTGGCTAATTTTGGATCTGAATCTGTACAGTATTTAGTTGTGCTTTTAAAGGGCTATTCCCATCTCGAAGTTCCTATCCCAATATGTAGTAGGTGTAGTAATAATAATAATAATAATAATAATATCCGATTAAAAATGTAGTATAGGTTTCCTGATACAACCATGTCTCTTACCTCATGTGCAGGGCATTGAAGGACCTTAGTTATCCATGGTTACGATTAGAAATGAGTGAACCGGTCGCAGTTCGGCTCGAGGTCGGTTCGCCGAACGGAGCTCCCGTTCGAGTTCGGTTCGTCGAACGTTCGACGAACCGAACTCGAACCAATAGGCTATAATGGGAGGCAATCACAAACACATAAAAATGCATTATAAATGTACACATACAGTAAATAAACATTGCCATAACACTTACCGGTCCCCGCGATCCCTCCTGCACTCTGTCTCCTGCCGCTATTCCATCCGATGATCGCTGAATCCTCCCGGTGACCGGCACTGCCAGCAGAGAAGCAGGACCTATCGTGACGTCAAAATAGCCATGTGACCAGTCACGTGGCTATTATCTCATTGGCTACAGACTGGTCACATGACTATGACGCGTCATGTAGGACCTGCGAGTGCATCTCTCCGGTACACGGTGCACATTTGTGTATCGCCGTGTACCGGCGATATGCTCTAGCACACGGTCGACTCCCCGTTCCGTTAGGGACCGGCTGACACAGCCGGTCATTAACGGAGATCACCGTTGCCATAGCAACGCAGTTAGCGGTGACGTCACCGCTAACCGCGGCTCCGGGAGCACCGTTGCTATGGTAACGCGTCTGTCAGCGTTACCGCTGTTACCGCTAGCAGCACTGATCACTCACGGAGTGAAGGCTGCACGCTGCTTCCCGATTGTAGTGAGGATTGTAGTGAGGATGAGGTGCCCTAGCCCATCAAGTGATGGGCTGGGGCACCTCATCCTCACTACAATCGTCACTACTACTACACTAGTGAGGATTGTAGTGAGGATGAGGTGCCCCAGCTCATCAAGTGATGGGCTGGGGCACCTCATCCTCACTACAATCCTCACTACAATCCTGAAGTGCAGTTTCTTCAAATTCATTTAAAGGCACTTGGAACGCTGAAATTGCTGCTTATAATTTAAGCCTCTATTAAAAACCTCTTATCAGCACTGGTTTATTGGGGATTTATTGGGCTGACAGGGGGTAATAAAGATGGAGTCTCTAATGTGTCTGTGTATTTATTTCTATTAAAGTATTTTTTCTCTGTGTGGTGTCTTTTTTTTAACCCTTTATTGGAGATTCTTAATGGCCAGGTCAAACGTGCCTGACATTAAGAATCTCTGGCTTAATACTGGCTAGTAAAACAAAGCCAGTATTAACTCATGATTACCCAACAAGCCACCCGGCTCCAGGGCTGTTGGAAGAGTTGGATACAGCGCCAGATGATGGCGCTTTTATGAGAGCGCCATTTTCTGGGACGGCTGCGGACTGAAATTCGCAGCAGAGGCGCCCAGAAACCTCGGGCTAACCTGTGCTGCGGATTCCAATCCCCAGCTGCCTAGTTGTACCTGGCTGGACACAAAAATGGGGCGAAGCCCACGTCATTTGTTTTTTAATTATTTCATGAAATAAGTGAAATAATTAAAAAAAACGGGCTTCCCTATATTTTTGGTTCCCAGCCGGGTACAAATAGGCAACTGGGGGTTGGAGGCAGCCCGTGGCTGCCTGCTGTACCTGGCTAGCATACAAAAATATGTCGAAGCCCACTTCATTTTTTTGGTGGGCAAAAAACTTCTGCATACAGTCCTGGATGGAGTATGCTGAGCCTTGTAGTTCTGCAGCTGCTGTCTGCTCTTCTCCATACAGACAGACAGCAGCTGCAGAACTACAAGGCTCAGCATACTCCATCCAGGACTGTATGCAGAAGTTTTTTGCCCCCTGAAAAAATTATGTGGGCTTCGCCATATTTTTGTATGCTAGCCAGGTACAGCAGGCAGGTACGGCTGCCCCCAACCCCCAGTTGCCTATTTGTACCCGGCTGGGAACCAAAAATAAAGGGAAGCCCTTTTTTTATTATTTCATGAATTTCATGAAATAATTAGAAAACAAATGACGTAGGCTTCGCCCCATTTTTGTGTCCAGCCAGGTACAACTAGGCAGCTGGGGATTGGAATCCGCAGCACAGGTTGGCCTGAGCTTTCTGGGCCCCACTGCTGCGAATTGCAGTCTGCAGCCGCCTCAGAAAATGGCATTTTCATAGAAGCTCCATCTTCTGGCGCTGTATCCAACTCTTCCAGCACCTGCCTGCTATACCTGGCTAGCATACAAAAATATGGCGAAGCTCACGTCCTTTTTTTGTAGTTTTTTGGCAGAAAAAATAAAAAATGCTTCCCTGGATTTTCCATTGCCAGTGAAGGTAACACCAAGCAGTGGGGGTTAGTAGCCAGTAGCTGCTTGGATTACCCTTAGCTAGCAATACAAAAAATGCAGCGGGAGCCCATATATATTTTTTTTAATTATTTATTTAAATAACTAAAAACAAAATGGGCTTCCCTGTATTTTGATTGCTGGACATCACAGTGCTGTAAAAATAAATCTTTAAAAAAAATGACGTAGCGCTCCGAGGTATTTTTGATTCTCAGCGCAGATAAAGCAGACAGCTATGGGTTGCCACCCCCATCTGCCTGCCGTTACCTTGGTTGGCAATCAAAATACAGGGAAGCCCATTAATTTTTTCTATTTAAAAAATAGTTAAAAAAAAATTGATGTTGTGTCCCCCCATTTTTGATAGCCAGCTAGGGTAAAGCAGACAGCTGTAGCCTGAAAACCACAGCTGGCAGCTTAACCGTGGTTGGGGATCCAATGTGGAGGTCCCCCAGGCTCTTTTTTTATAATTATTTTATAAATATTAATAATTACACAAAAAAAGTAGGGTCCCCCCCAAATTGGATCACCAGCCAAGGTAAAGCGGACAGCTGTGGTCTGGTATTCTCAGGGTGGGAAGGTCCATAGTTATTGGGCCTTCACAGCCTAAAAATAGCAGGCCGCAGGCACCCCAGACGTGGCGCATCCACTAGATGCGCCAATCCTGGCGCTTCACCCCAGCTCATCCCGTGCCCTGGTGCAGTGGCAAACGGGGTAATAAATCGGGTTGATGCTAGCTGTAAAGTCACCTGAGATCAAGCCCAGCAGTTTGTGATGTCATGGCGTCTATTAGATACCCAACATCATAAACTGTCAGTACTAACAAAAAAAAAAATCGACAAAAGAAATTTATTTGAAAAAACAGTCCCAAAAACATTTCCTCTTTCACCAATTTATTGTAAGAAAAAAAATAAAGGGGTCCCACGACGACTCTGGACCGTCTAGAATATGGGGGGAGACACTCAGGGAACGTATCCCCCATTTTCTAGGAGTGCGGACCCTTCATGTGAGGAGAGCAATGAATGTGGAATGAATCTGCACTCACTCTCCCCGGGTCCACAGCAGCAGAGTCCATGTCGTAATGGTTGCTACCAAAGCTGCAATGCCCTGCTCATGAGGTAAGGGCATGCCTAATCAGGAGAACTACTGTAGAGGAAGCTCTGCTCACTGGTATATAGGTGCTCAGAGGTAATAATAGATAAAATTAGTGAGTAACCTCTGCACTCTAAATCTCCCAGACTAAGTCAGTAAGTCACAACGGATAGTAATGCAAAATCACTCTTTATTGGTCCGTATTAAGAAAAAAAAAATTTCATAAGCATATATGGAGAACAATAACATAAACTCGAACAATGTAGAGGTACAATTGGGATGCAGTAAAAAAATTGCAACACAGCAAGAAATGAAACACATGATACAAATGTCATAATACAGTACAAGGACAATATAGTAATGACAAATATGGGGTCAGAGTAGGCTTAGACAGCTCTGGTACGAAAAAGATGTCAATCATAAAGTAACATGTGCAGTAGGTGTAGAGCTACACTATGCATGGCAGAGCTAATGAGTAGACCGACCATAGAAAAAGAACGGAGAAAAAATGGAGAAAAAGTGGAGAAAAAGTGGAGAAAAAGTGGAGAAAAAATGGAGAAAAAGTGGAGAAAAAAATGGAGAAAAAGTGGAGAAAAAGTGGAGAAAAAGTGGAGAAAAAATGTAGAAAAAGTGGAGAAAAAGTGGAGAAAAAGTGGAGAAAAAGTGGAGAAAAAAATGGAGAAAAAGTGGAGAAAAAGTGGAGAAAAAGTGGAGAAAAAGTGGAGAAAAAGTGGAGAAAAAATGTAGAAAAAGTGGAGAAAAAGTGGAGAAAAAAATGGAGAAAAAGTGGAGAAAAAGTGGAGAAAAAATGGAGAAAAAGTGGAGAAGAAGTGGAGAAAAAATGTAGAAAAAGTGGAGAAAAAATGGAGAAAAAGTGGAGAAGAAGTGGAGAAGTGGAGAAAAAGTGGAGAAAAAGTGGAGAAAAAGTGGAGAAGAAGTGGAGAAAAAGTGGAGAAAAAGTGGAGAAAAAGTGGAGAAAAAATGGAGAAAAAGTGGAGAAGAAGTGGAGAAAAAATGTAGAAAAAGTGGAGAAAAAGTGGAGAAGAAGTGGAGAAGAAGTGGAGAAAAAGTGGAGAAAAAGTGGAGAAAAAGTGGAGAAGAAGTGGAGAAAAAGTGGAGAAAAAGTGGAGAAAAAATGGAGAAAAAATGGAGAAAAAGTGGAGAAGAAGTGGAGAAAAAATGTAGAAAAAGTGGAGAAAAAATGGAGAAAAAGTGGAGAAGAAGTGGAGAAGAAGTGGAGAAAAAGTGGAGAAAAAGTGGAGAAGAAGTGGAGAAAAAGTGGAGAAAAAGTGGAGAAAAAGTGGAGAAAAAATGGAGAAAAAGTGGAGAAGAAGTGGAGAAAAAATGTAGAAAAAATGGAGAAAAAGTGGAGAAGAAGTGGAGAAGAAGTGGAGAAAAAGTGGAGAAAAAGTGGAGAAAAAGTGGAGAAGAAGTGGAGAAGAAGTGGAGAAAAAGTGGAGAAAAAGTGGAGAAAAAGTGGAGAAGAAGTGGAGAAAAAGTGGAGAAAAAGTGGAGAAAAAATGGAGAAGAAGTGGAGAAGAAGTGGAGAAGAAGTGGAGAAGTGGAAAAAAAGTGTAGAAAAAGTGGAGAAAAAATGGAGAAAAAGTGGAGAAAAAGTGGAGAAGTGGAGAAAAAATGTAGAAAAAGTGG
Organism: Anomaloglossus baeobatrachus; assembly: GCF_048569485.1. Lineage (NCBI taxonomy): Eukaryota > Metazoa > Chordata > Amphibia > Anura > Aromobatidae > Anomaloglossus > Anomaloglossus baeobatrachus. Next base: position 73,425,860 of record NC_134353.1, on the reverse strand, counting down.
AGAAAAAATGGAGAAAAAGTGGAGAAAAAGTGGAGAAAAAGTGGAGAAAAAATGGAGAAGAAGTGGAGAAAAAGTGGAGAAAAAGTGGAGAAAAAATGGAGAAAAAGTGGAGAAAAAGTGGAGAAAAAGTGGAGAAAAAATGGAGAAAAAAAAATGACGTAGGGTTCCCCCTAGTTTTGTAGCCAGCTAGGGTAAAGCAGACGGCTGCAGCCTGCAGACCACAGCTGGCAACCTCACCTTGGCTGGTAATCCAAAACTGAGGGCACCCCACGCTGTTATTTTAAATTAAATAAATAATTAAAAAAAAAAAACACGTAGGGGTCCCCCCAAAATTGGATCACCAGCCAAGGTAAAGCACACAGCTGGGGTCTGATATTCTCAGACTAGGGAGGTCCATGGTTATTGGACTCTCCCCAGCCTAAAAATAGCAGGCCGCAGCCGCCCCAGAAGTGGCGCATCCATTAGATGCGCCAATCCTGGTGCTTCGCCCCAGCTCATCCCGCGCCCTGGTGCGGTGGCAAACGGGGTAATATATGGGGTTAATACCAGATGTGTAATGTCACCTGGCATCAAGCCCTGGGGTTGGTGAGGTCAGGCGTCTATCAAATACCCGACATCACCAACCCAGTCAGTAATAAAAAAAAATAGACGACAAACACATTTTTATTTGAAAAAACACTCCCCAATACATTCCCTCTTTAACCAATTTATTAGAAAGAAAAACAAATCCAGGTCTGCTGTAATCCAAGGGGTTGCCATGACGATCCACACTGTCCCAGTCAATGAAGAGCAGAATGTTCCCCATTGGCTGGGAGAGCAGTGCAGTGACCTGAGCTAACATCAATGGGTCAGCCCAGGTCACTGCAGGGGATGACAAGTGCTGCTGTCAGCGAGGTACATTACCTGCGCTGATCTCCAGCACTGCCGACAGCACCTGTCACTGAGTTCAATGACCGCCGCCTTCACAGCCAAGTATCGCGAGAGGCCCGTGACGTCACCACTAGTCAGTCTCGGGTCGGAAGCGAGAGAAGGTGATGTGACAAGCGGCGGCCATGGAGGACAGTGACAGCGCTGAGGTCGGGATGGCGGGACTTCATCACCGCAGGTAAGCCGAGCGGGACCATGTGTGCAGAGTGTGAGTGCAGAGTGTGTGTGCAGAGTGCAGTGTGTGTGTGTGTGTGTGTGTGTACGTGTGTACATGCCGCGGGCAGGAGGGGGCGGAGCGAGCTGAGCGGGGAAGTGTGGGCTTCCTACACGTAACTAGGATAAACATCGGGTTACTAACCAAAGCGCTTTGGTTGGATACCCGATGTTTATCTTGGTTACCAGCTTGTGGCAAGCTGCCAGCGATGGCTGCTCCTGCACACTGTAGCTGTAAAAAGCCCTGCTTTTTGCTGCTAGAACCGTTCTCGAACGTATCTAGAACTATCGAGCTTTTGCAAAAAAGCTCGAGTTCTAGTTCGATCTAGAACAGCCCCCAAAATCACTCGAACCTCGAACTGGAGAACCACGAACCTAGAACCGCGCTCAACTCTAGTTACGATCCTGTACATAGTCACAGTAAGTTGCTCGTGGTTGTAACCATGGCATACCAAAGGTTCTGCAATGCCCTGCACATGAGGTAAGCGACATAATGAATCAGAAAGTCTATACTACATTTCTAATTGGAGGTAGCGTTGCTTCAGCGATAGCAATCCTTATTGTAGTAAGCCAGAACCTGGTGATCTGTCATATGCTTTCCTATGTGGTGTGTAAATATCCCTATTGATAGTTTATGTCCTCACTGTATATTATTTCTTCCTGGGCACGAATTATCTCTCCATTGTGTCTGATTGCAGTGTGCATGTGTTTTGGTTCTTTCCCTCTCTGTGGTATTTGTGTGGTTTACTTCTGCGGCCCTCTCCTGGGGTGGGGGAAAGGAGATGTTAATTCAGGGTTCGGACAGGAGTTAGGGCTAGGCTGGTGGCCCAGACCTGCCTACCATCAAGCCTACCTCTGGGATAACAGACAGCACAGGGTCCCTAGTCCGAGGGACAGTTTAGGGACTCCTGCTGAAGTTACATGACACCTTTGTGACAGGAGCCGTCAGTCCCATCCTGCATTTCTTCTAAAAAAAAATTTGGGCCCGTTTAAAAACCCCTCTTAGCGCTAAACGTGATGGAGCCTGCTTCTCCAGGTCTAACATCATTAAAGATATATATATATATATATCTATATATAGACAATAAATATATACGGTAGTTACTGTAATTCAAGTAATTATTATTATTGTGGTGTTATAACATATTAATGTTTGCAATTTAGAGTTTACAAATAGTCCATTATTCTTCTTAAAGAGAACCAGTCACTTGCCATAAATATGTATTTTTTTTACCTGGTGTAAATTCCGCTGTTCTCTTAAGGGGTACTTTGCACGCTGCGACATTGCTAGCTGATGGTAGTGATGCCGAGTGCGATAGTACCCACCCCCGTCGCACATGCGATATCTTGTGATAGCTGCCGTAGCGAACATTATCGCTACGGCAGCTTTACACACACTTACCTTCCCTGCAACGTCGCTCTGGCCGCCTCCTTCCTAAGGGGGCGGGTCGTGCGGCGTCACAGCGACATCACACGGCGGGCGGCCAATAGAAACGGAGGGGCGGAGATGAGCGGGATGTAAACATCCCGCCACCTCCTTCCTTCCGCATTGCCGGTGGACGCAGGTAAGGAGAAGTTCCTCGCTCCTGCGGCTTCACACACAGCGATGTGTGCTGCTGCAGCAACTTGGAACAACATCGTACCTGTCGCTGCAGCGAAATTATGAAAATGACCGACGCTACACAGATCACCGATATACGACGCTTCTGCAATCGTTAATCGGTGCATCTAGGCTTTACACGTTGCGACGTCGTTACCGGCTCCGGATGTGCGTCACTTTCGATTTGACCCCAACGACATCGCAGTAGCGATGTCGCAACGTGCAAAGTACCCCTTAGATTGGGCCTTGTTTATCTTTTGGTTAGTTATCTACGTGGTTGGCTTCTTGAGGACCTCATGTAATTGGCTAAAAAAGACTTGAATTACAATACAGGGAAAGAGAGGGCCATGTCCCAAGAATGTTATAGTGCCCTCTTTATGCTCATCATAGTAATATTTCCCCCTTTTGTGCCTCCATGCAGATGTCATGACCCCATATCCTGTTCTGTGCTCCTTCTCAGTACTGGCGGCGGTGGCTGGGCGGCGGGTAGGCGGGGCCAAAGACAAAAAGCGCGAAGCGCTCTTTTTCAAACTTAATGGCGGCTCAAGCTGACCGGCGGGCGGGTAGTTCCCTCAGAACGCCGCTCGCCGGCGCCCATAGCTTGAGCCTCAGCATGGAGGGAGCCGCTCACCGCTAAAAGCGCCGTGAGCACGACGCTTTCCTCCATGCTGATTTTTGGGAAGGCTGGAGGGAGGGAGGGGGTTAAGGGTGTTTTAAGGAATGACAAGCACAAGCGGACCAGCGGGCGGGTAGTTCCCATAGAACGCCGCGCTCACCGGCACACATCGCTTGTGCCTCAGCAGAGAGGCAGCCGCTCACAGCTAACAGCGCTGTGAGCTGAAATGCTTACCTCCCTGCTGATAGCTCTCATTCCGCCTCCAGGAGCGGGTCCCTGTGTCCGGCTGTCCAAACAGGTCCGGGTCCTGCAGCCGAGAGGCCGGAAGCAGGGCAGCACGATGATATGTATCCAGGAGGCGGGGCTTAGGCCAGTCACACCACAGGAGGCGGGGGCGGCAGGTCAGTGTCTTTCCAGGGGGGAGAACTCTATTTTAACATGCAGAGGGGCCAGCAGTCAGGGGGCAGCATCTCAAGTTTCTGGCTGCAGTGCCCCTCATTATGTCCTTCTTTGTGGCGCCATACAATAATTGTCTCCCTTTGTACCCTCATATAATAAATATATTCACATTTTTAGCCCATACAATAATTATGTACCCTTTGCGCCAAACAATATCAATAATACCGCCTTACTTTATTAATAATAATAATAATAATAATAATAATAATAATGCCTTCATACAGTTGTAATATCTTCTTTGCCCCATCACCCTAATTTTGTCTCACTTTGTGTCCATTGATGTTCCTATTTTCAATTACAAAAGAAAAAATCACACCCATCTCACCCCCTCCCACTACTGGACCCTTCTTCTACTGAACGGGCAGTTTTATGATGTGACGTCACCGTACTGTCTGGCGTTTTCCGAGTTCTGACAGGCGGCAGGCTTTAAGTAGCCTGTGACTTACTAGGACAAGTGATGGAACAGCGAGTCAAGGGCAGTGTGTAACTATATCTCCGTCATGAAAACGCAGATACTGTTAAAAAAAAGCTACCTGCCGGGGATCCACTGGAGCCTCCTTCTCCCATGGGACTGGCCAAGGTGGCATTGTATGTCACTACGATCATTATGACTCTGGATATAACATATAAGAATAAAACAACACTAAGCAGCTCCCGTTCCAATGCTACATGGTCCTTCTATATTCTACTTATAGATTAGGAATGTTACACAATCCCTCTATTTTCACAGACTCAAAAGTAATTGATGTTGTGGTATGTTTCGGGTCTTTATTGATCTGCACTGTGAAGATCTGCCAGGTCATTTTTTCCACCGTTGAACATATTTTATAGCTCCATAACCCATCCTGCTACTTCTATCCGCACTCTCATCATCCGTAGACCCTATTGACCCAGTCCATTGGTGCCATGTATGTCCCGGCCATGATGATGCCTCTGGTCATATAGAAGATGTGGTATATGGCCTTCCCTGTTTGTTTTAAGACTTTTCTCTTCCCATAATTCTGATACAATTGAAGAGGGGCGGTCTGGGTCGCAGTCCGGACCCCGACGTAGTCGTATGCAAAGGGACTCTCTCTGCTTTGGTTTGACCGCTTTCTCTCCTTGACCCACACCACGATTCCCTCCACAGAGCAAGGAGAAGAAAGGGATGGTTGGTGGTGGGGTTCCTGGTGGGGTGTGTAGACTTTGTGTGTGCAAGCCATACTTCGGCTCAGGCCCTCTTTCTAACCATGAATATCTTGGCAGGAATTAAGGGACACAAATGCATTGTTCTCATTGAACATTCTCTTATTAATGGTTACGTGCAGTATCTCCTTCACATCATTACTGTGGAAACAACACTTGAACATTGTAGGTACAGCACATTTGACTTCAAAGCACACTTCTACCGGAGACTGCTCCATGGTTCCTGGTACTACTGCTGTTCCGCTGTTCATCCACTGTCTTCTCCCTCACTATATGACACCGCCGCGGTTGCCTTCAACCCTTGGGTTCCCGCTCCTGCTATCAGTTTCCAACCTCCGTTGGACAAAGCTCATCTACTGAATTTCTCCATGCTGAACTGTACTCCCAAGTCGAGGGCAAAACTTTGCTATACTAGTACCGCTGGCAACAATCATGACCCAAATTGCCCAGGGTGAGGTCTGGCACTCACTACAGTGAGGAGGGGGGGGGGACTTTGTTGTCCCATCTTGTGTTTGAGTCTATAGTATTGTTTTTTGAGTCTTGCCACAACCACCCCATCTCTGGACACTATTTTTCTCAACTTAACTCTACTTTCCGGTCCACTGTCTCCGAACGACTATATTATATCTGACTCCAGCCAACTGGTGTTTATGGAGAAAATAAGGAAGAGAGTGAATCGGGCAATGGAAAAAAATGTTTCTTGCTTCGAGTGATTTTTCATACAGACACATTGCCTTAGGGGGTTTACTAGTGGTGTATATAGAAATGATGGCGTTCATTTATCAGATGTGGATTTGGACATTTTTAATGTTGGGCTACAGAACATGATTGAACAATGGCTGCGGTATTTGGGGGGGCCTCGTATTTGTAATATGTGGCCATTTGGGGAAAAATCGCCCGAGTCTGTTGGGTGGATTTTGGTTTTTATTATTTAAAATTTGGTTGGTATTGAATTCTGGTTTATTGGTAATGATATTTATTAAATATGGTGATTAACTCCATTCAGGTAACCATTAATAAAACACAACGGCCATTGTTACTCCAAACTGGTGTCTATGTATTTATTATTATATGTACAGTTAGGTCCAGAAATATTTGGACAGTGACACAAGTTTTGTTATTTTAGCTGTTTACAAAAACATGTTCAGAAATACAATTATATATATAATATGGGCTGAAAGTGCACACTCCCAGCTGCAATATGAGAGTTTTCACATCCAAATCGGAGAAAGGGTTTAGGAATCATAGCTCTGTAATGCATAGCCTCCTCTTTTTCAAGGGACCAAAAGTAATTGGACAAGGGACTCTAAGGGCTGCAATTAACTCTGAAGGCGTCTCCCTCGTTAACCTGTAATCAATGAAGTAGTTAAAAGGTCTGGGGTTGATTACAGGTGTGTGGTTTTGCATTTGGAAGCTGTTGCTGTGACCAGACAACATGCGGTCTAAGGAACGCTCAATTGAGGTGAAGCAGAACATCCTGAGGCTGAAAAAAAAGAAAAAATCCATCAGAGAGATCGCAGACATGCTTGGAGTAGCAAAATCAACAGTCGGGTACATTCTGAGAAAAAAGGAATTGACTGGTGAGCTTGGGAACTCAAAAAGGCCTGGGCGTCCACGGATGACAACAGTGGTGGATGATCGCCGCATACTTTCTTTGGTGAAGAAGAACCCGTTCACAACATCAACTGAAGTCCAGAACACTCTCAGTGAAGTAGGTGTATCTGTCTCTAAGTCAACAGTAAAGAGAAGACTCCATGAAAGTAAATACAAAGGGTTCACATCTAGATGCAAACCATTCATCAATTCCAAAAATAGACAGGCCAGAGTTAAATTTGCTGAAAAACACCTCATGAAGCCAGCTCAGTTCTGGAAAAGTATTCTATGGACAGATGAGACCAAGATCAACCTGTACCAGAATGATGGGAAGAAAAAAGTTTGGAGAAGAAAGGGAACGGCACATGATCCAAGGCACACCACATCCTCTGTAAAACATGGTGGAGGCAACGTGATGGCATGGGCATGCATGGCTTTCAATGGCACTGGGTCACTTGTGTTTATTGATGACATAACAGCAGACAAGACTAGCCAGATGAATTCTGAAGTGTACCGGGATATACTTTCAGCCCAGATTCAGCCAAATGCCGCAAAGTTGATCGGACGGCGCTTCATAGTACAGATGGACAATGACCCCAAGCATACAGCCAAAGCTACCCAGGAGTTCATGAGTGCAAAAAAGTGGAACATTCTGCAATGGCCAAGTCAATCACCAGATCTTAACCCAATTGAGCATGCATTTCACTTGCTCAAATCCAGACTTAAGACGGAAAGACCCACAAACAAGCAAGACCTGAAGGCTGCGGCTGTAAAGGCCTGGCAAAGCATTAAGAAGGAGGAAACCCAGCGTTTGGTGATGTCCATGGGTTCCAGACTTAAGGCAGTGATTGCCTCCAAAGGATTCGCAACAAAATATTGAAAATAAAAATATTTTGTTTGGGTTTGGTTTTTTTGTCCAATTACTTTTGACCTCCTAAAATGTGGAGTGTTTGTAAAGAAATGTGTACAATTCCTACAATTTCTATCAGATATTTTTGTTCAAACCTTCAAATTAAACGTTACAATCTGCACTTGAATTCTGTTGTAGAGGTTTCATTTCAAATCCAATGTGGTGGCATGCAGAGCCCAACTCGCGAAAATTGTGTCACTGTCCAAATATTTCTGGACCTAACTGTATTTGTTTTGTTAGTTTCAGGTGGGCTTTACGCTACCATGTGAGTGCCGGTGCTCTGCCGGCATTCACAGGAAGAATGTCACGACAGCGACATGGGTCATCATCTGACCCCACACTGTCATGTCAACCCATTGGCACTCTGTGATCGCATAACGGGGCCATCAATGGGAGCAGGGAACAGCGCAATCCCCGCCGGAGCGCATTAGATTGCGCTATCAGAGCTTGACATGGCGATCTAATTAGTTACCAGGCAAGGATGGATCTCTGATCCACCCATGCCTGTTAGCTGCACATGGCTGCTGGTCAGATCAGCCGACATGCGCGGGGAATAGAATAATATATTAAACGTATTAAAGGTACAGATACGACTTTGGATGTATAGGTACGTCCAATTTTGTAAAGGGGGTAAAGGGATTGCATCATCAGAAAATTACCTATTATTTAAATCAGATTTTTGTGTTAAATTTCTTTTTTAAATGTTTTTGAAAATTGTTTTTGTTTTTTTATTATATATCACGATCATACAATTTTCTAACTGTTCTCTGTGGATAATTTAGTCACATACTTCTTGTTCTGTACAGAAGACTTTTCAACAGTCTCATTATCATCAGAGGAATGATTAAGATGACTAATAGCACCTCGATATACAGCCGATAACGCAGGATCTTACAGCGACAATAGGTGATGCTCAGCTGTTGACCCTGCTCCCTCCCATTTCACATTGAACTTTTCACAAGCTTATTAGATTCTTCAATACAAAGATAGGACCTGGCTCTGACTATTGTCACTATATTCATATGTTTCCTAAAACAATAGTAAGTCAGAATTTAAAATTGCCCTGTAAAGTGCCAGAGAGGGCAGTCATGGGCAAGGGTGATGGTGATCCTCAACCCACCCCGGCATAGTACAAACACGGGACACAGAGTGGTGTATGGAATAAGTATAGATTTGGTACTTGGCTGTTGTTGTACTTCGGAGACTCGCTCACTTTAATGGGCCTTGTGCCCTGTACGATCAGTAAGGAGACGACTACCAGTTAAAACTTGCATAACTTTACTGAATAAACGTTGAACAGTTCCTTTCAATTTCCTTAAGGCAGATTCATCATCATCATCATCATCATCATCATGATCGTCATCTCATCATCATTTACAGTCATTCGTTTCTCTACCCGGCTCGCCTTTACAGTGACGACCATCATGGTTCGACTTATCCTCCTGCTTCTGACCCAATCCCTCAAGATGGTGGTAGATCGTTCGGCTCGGCTCATAAACGGATGGACCACTTTGATGCCCTCTCGCTGCAACTGCTTTCCCTCAAGTACTAGCAGGTGCCAGCCTAAGATAGGGGCGCCCAACTTCTCCTTTCTCTGTTCCCTGGACTTACACTTCACTGCAGATGAACCTCCTTTTTTCTATATTCTTTTCTTTGCTCACTGCTCCAGTCTTGCTTCTTGTTACCTCCGTACTATTCAGGCCACTTCGCTTCGTCCTGACCCTGTAGGTCCTCTCTTTCTTGTTTTGCTCACTGGCTCTGCATCTCCCTCAAAACAGGAAACTCCTTTACTATATCCTCCTTTGCTAGTGAACCACCCCCTCACTGAACCCCTGCTGCCCTATCACTCCCTATCCATCCCTTCTCACTAAGGGACCCAGGAAACAGTGACACCTGGTGGCAGCCGGCCGTATTACAGGAGAATGCAGTACATTAACACAAGAATACCATACAATAGTCACAAACATTTACATTGCAGTTTCCCTAGTCACCACTTGGGTCTGGGGGCGGTAGGGCACTAGACACCCTATTACAGCCCTAGTGGTCCTGTGTGAAATTTGGAAGACTTCTTTTTAATTTATTTTTAATTAGGATTGTTTTATGTGAAAAAAAATTGACAATATTTGCTTATTTTTATCACCTGATTTAAAGAATTGTATATTTTCTGATGACACTTTTCCTTTAAGTACCCAGCACTGTGTGTTTTTGGCATTCTTAAAGTGGAATACAGTGGTCATGGAGGTACTGGATCAGAGGATGGAGGGATAAGGTTGTGGTCTGATGGTTAGGAGCAAGATTTGGGATAACAGGCTTGATCCTTGATATTGATTCCATGATTTACTACAAGGAGTTTCAGCTGGCTGCAAATATCTGAGACAGGCATGATGTCAGGGAGCAGGGTAATTCCCGGTACTGCAGATATACTTGGTATTTGTAATCTGATGCCGGTCTTAACACCAGATCTAAGTTCAGGCTATTCACTGATCTATTTCAAGCACATTGTAAAAATAGATTTGGTATATTTAGTGTTGTTACCGTCATCCTCACATGCAGTGTGGAGACAAATTGTGAAATGCAGAATAGGAAAGTGTTAATGTGCATTTTAATCGCAGGGTCATCAGCAACAACGGGAGATCTTCTACTGGAGACCCCTTTTGGGGCAATTCAATATATCATGAAGAATTTCATGGAGCCCATTTAAATCGCTGGGTTAATGCCAGAGACACCATAGAACAGATCTAGCTATCTACCATGTTCCCCGAAAATAAGCCCTAGCAGCAATTTTCGACTTTTTTGGCATATGCCTGAAATATACTGCTCAAAAAAATAAAGGGAACACCAAAATACAAAATCCTTGTTTAAGTGTTCCCTTTATTTTTTGAGCAGTATATACAGTGCCTACAAGTAGTATTCAACCCCCTGCAGATTTAGCAGGTTTACACATTCGGAATTAACTTGGCATTGTGACATTTGGACTGTAGATCAGCCTGGAAGTGTGAAATGCACTGCAGCAAAAAAGAATGTTATTTCTTTTTTTCTTTTTTTTTTAAATTGTGAAAAGTTTATTCAGAGGGTCATTTATTATTCAACCCCTCAAACCACAAGAATTCTGTTTGGTTCCCCTAAAGTATTAAGAAGTATTTCAGGCACAAAGAACAATGAGCTTCACATGTTTGGACTAATTATCTCTTTTTCCAGCCTTTTCTGTCTAATGAAGACCCTCCCCAAACTTGTGAACAGCACTCATACTTGGTCAACATGGGAAAGACAAAGGAGCATTCCAAGGCCATCAGAGACAAGATCGTGGAGGGTCACAAGGCTGGCAAGGGGTACAAAACCCTTTCCAAGGAGTTGGGCCTACCTGTCTCCACTGTTGGGAGCATCATCCAGAAGTGGAAGGCTTATGGAACTACTGTTAGCCTTCCACAGCCTGGACAGCCTTTGAACGTTTCCACCCGTGCCGAGGCCAGGCTTGTCCGAAGAGTCAAGGCTAACCCAAGGACAACAAGGAAGGAGCTCCGGGAAGATCTCATGGCAGTGGGGACATTGGTTTCAGTCAATACCATAAGTAACGTACTCCACCGCAATGGTCTCCTTTCCAGACGAGCCCTTAAGGTACCTTTACTTTCAAAGCGTCATGTCAAGGCTCGTCTACAGTTTGCTCATGATCACTTGGAGGACTCTGAGACAGACTGGTTCAAGGTTCTCTGGTCTGATGAGACCAAGATCGAGATCTTTGGTGCCAACCACACACGTGACGTGTGACGTTTGGAGACTGGATGGCACTGCATACGACCCCAAGAATACCATCCCTACAGTCAAGCATGGTGGTGGCAGCATCATGCTGTGGGGCTGTTTCTCAGCCAAGGGGCCTGGCCATCTGGTCCGCATCCATGGGAAGATGGATAGCACGGCCTACCTGGAGATTTTGGCCAAGAACCTCCGCTCCTCCATCAAGGATCTTAAGATGGGTCGTCATTCATCTTCCAACAAGACAACGACCTAAAGCACACAGCCAAGAAAACCAAGGCCTGGTTCAAGAGGGAAAAAATCAAGGTGTTGCAGTGGCCTAGTCAGTCTCCTGACCTTAACCCAATTGAAAACTTGTGGAAGGAGCTCAAGATTAAAGTCCACATGAGACACCCAAAGAACCTAGATAACTTGGAGAAGATCTGCATGGAGGAGGGGGCCAAGATAACTCCAGAGACCTGTGCAGGCCTGATCAGGTCTTATAAAAGACGATTATTAGCTGTAATTGCAAACAGGGGTTATTCCACAAAATATTAAACCTAGGGGTTGAATAATAATTGACCCACACTTTTATGTTGAAAATGTATTAAAATTTAACTGAGCAACATAACTTGTTGGTTTGTAAGATTTATGCATCTGACTCGCCCACCCCAGGGCTATGGGACACCCGGTGCCGGGCCGGACTAGTCCGGTGGTAGTCAGTGGTGGCTGGGCCCGGCTCCGTGGCCCTGGTGGGTGTCAGTAGAATATGTGGCTTGCTTGTTAATGGTTGTGTTCGTGACGCCACCTGTGGTATGCGGCTATTAAGCCGCCGCTGCTGTGTGAGGCCTCCGGGATGATGATATAGCAGCTATGGTAGTACTGCTCCCCACAGGTGGAGCAATGCCCGGGGCACAGTTGGTGCTTGTGGAAGTCTATGGTGCTGTGTGACTAACACGGTGCAGGGCCGACAAGCAATGAAAGAAACAGGCACAAACAGTAGTCTCTTTACCTTCTCCTCTTTTACTCGGCAGAAACTTAGTCCTGGGAGACCGTCACAGATGGTAAAGGTGGTCCGGCCGGCCTGGAAGTGCCTGGGGTGATCTTTGGCCAGTTGAGTATGAGGCCTACTCCTTAATCTTTCTCTGCTGTTTTAGGAAACTGCACTTTGGGTTTGCAATTGCCCTCTTGCTGCTGGGACTTGTTGTTCGTCCCCTTTTCTGTGTGGTAGACTGCGCAGGCCCTCTCTGGTGCTTCTCTGCTGGAGCCCACACCAGGCCCTTGGAATGCAGCTGTACCTTCAGATTGCTTCTGGGACAGGGGGCTTGCAGCTCTCCTGCCCTCCGGATTCAGCTACCAGGGATGGATTTTATGCCCTGGCAACTACAGACTCCGATGTCCGAGTCTCTGCTGTGCCTCTCTGCTCCCCTTGCTTCCCTGGGCCAAGCTATCCAAGCTCTAGGCCCCAGTTTCACAAGGCAGCACTACTCTGCGTCTGCACTCTTTCACTCCTGTCTCCAGACTAACCCCCACTTCCTCCTTCCAGCCAGACTTAAGGAATGCTCCCTGAAGTTCCAGGTTCAGAGCTCCCCCTGCTGGCCGGAGGGAGAACTGCGGTTGGTGTTACACTTACTGGCCAATAGATCTCCCAATTACCTCCAGGCTCAGCATTAACCCTTTGGGAGGGCAATGCTGTTGTGGCGACCAGGTCCTGGGGTGCCACACTCCCCCTTAGTTAAATTCAGTACTCCCGGACTGTAGAAACAAACATGACATGTTAAAACATTTCATCCCATTATGGGAGGCGCATTACTTTAACGTTACAACCTTAAACATTACTATAAGAGTCCAGTGTGGCTCCCTGCCGGGTGTCCATTACACTGCTCCATGGGGGACCCGCCGCGTTCAAACCCCCAACGTAGGCTCTGGGCGTGCGTCAGAGCATTGATGACCCCACTCTATGCACGCCGGACGGGTTTTTCTTCAGGGGTGTTGAGCACACTGGTGCTAACTATGAACAATTTAGGTGTTGGCCACCCATAGTCCAGTGGCCCAATTGTCCATTTTCGCAATCAAAGAAAAAGAAAACATTTTGTACACAACATGACAGACATTTTGCATAACTATTTACATTCTAATAAGTACTCTTTCCCTTATACAGTTGACTCTCTATACCTTAGAGGGGGTTGTCCCCGAGTGCTGCGCTGGGACCTACGTAGCTCTGGTGTTTGCCCCTGACTACGTGGTGTGTCTTCTATCTCAGCACTACAGGTGGGCCTAACCCCAATAGGTAAGCGTGATGGTTGCCTTTGTGATCTAAGAGTCGCCAAGGGTATGACAGGTTCACCACTGACAGGGGGTTGATCCTCCTGTTCCACTGCTGGCGTGTCATCTCGTGCTGGAGCGGACGGTTCTTTAGGTGGATCCGGAACCTTTTCTGTTTCTGGCTCGACCAACTGCGGAAACGTCAAAACTGGTACCACTATGGCATTGTTTATTCGGGTCCAAGTTTTGGGGAATTTTCCAAGGATGGTTTGAATCATCTCCCCTTCTTTCTCTTGACTTTGGGGACTTCCTTGTACTCCTTCCATTTCTCTTTGGATTCTGCACCGTTCAGGACACGCTTTCAGGCGGTCTCGAGAAATTGCTTGATAGGTCTTGCCTTCATCCTTGCTTATGAGGCATACCTTACTATTGTCAAAGTTGGAGGGGATAATGGTGTAGGGCTCATTTTCCCACTGATCATCCAATTTATGCGTCCTCCGCTTCTTCTTGAGGACTTGTTCTCCAGGTGCTAAGGGAGTTGCTGGGGCGGTTTGATTGTAATGCTGCTCTTGTCTCGTTCTTGCTTGAGACAGGCTCCTCTCTACGCACTCATGGACCTTACGGTACCGCTGCTGCCGTTCTGTATCCCAATCCTCTATTTCTTGAACCGCCTCGGGCGACACAGTCCCCATCTCAAAGTCTACAGGCAACTTGCCAGGTCTGGCTCGCATCAGGTAAGCGGGGCTGCAGTTGGTCGAATTCACTGGGATATGGTTGTACAGGTCTACCAGATCGGGCAACTTTTCTGGCCATTGGTTCCTTTCCTCCAGCGGTAGGGTCTTCAGCATATCAATAACCACATGGTTCATTTTCTCGCACAGTCCATTGGTTTGGGGGTGGTACGGTGTGGTTCGGATTTTCTTACAACCGTACATGTTACAGAACTCTTGGAACACTTCAGCCTCGAATGCAGGACCCTGATCAGTCAGTACCCTTTCCGGATAGCCGTGAGGTCGACAAAAGGATGCCTGGAACGCTCTAGCTGCTGTCCTGGCTGTCTGGTCCTTCACAGGCACTACTACCAGGAAACGAGAGTAATGGTCCACAATGGTGAGGGCGTACACATAGCCTGACCGGCTTGGTGTTATCTTCACGTGGTCCAGGGCCACCAACTCCAGGGGCTGCTTCGTGACAATTGGCTGTAGGGGAGACCTTTGGCTGGCATCATCCTTCCGCCTCAGGTTACACGGGCCACAGTCTCGGCACCACTTCTCGATCATCTTTCTCATGTGCACCCAATAGAACCGATCACGGAGTAGGGCCTCCAACTTCTTCCACCCGAAGTGTCCTGCGTTATCATGATACGCTGCTAGGACCATTGGAGCATCCCTCTGCGGAACCACTATCTGCCAGACAAGTTCATTTGTTCGCCAGTTGACATATCTCTTGCAGAGCTTGCCTTGGTAGGTGAACAGTCGTCCCCTCTCCTTCCACAGCTGCTGGGCTTCCTCTGGAGCGTCTGGGCCAAGATGGGTCTCAGCTTGCGCTAGCTTCTCTTTGACCAATCGCACGGCCGGGTCACCGTTCTGTGTTTCTTCCCAATTATGGTGGAGTAATGGGTTGACCGAGACCTCGTGCTGGCTTGAGCGCTTCACTCCCACCGCATGCTCACACTGGGAAACACCTTGGTGATGGAAAGCCGGTAACTCTATCTCTTCGAGTTCATCCATGTCTTCTCCAGACTCGGGTAAGTGAGGCATTCTGGACAGCGCATCAGCATTGTTATTCTTCTTGCCAGCCCGATACTTGATGGTAAAGTCAAAGTTAGACAGCCGGGCCATCCATCGCTGTTCCATCGCACCTAACTTGGCTGTTGCCAGGTGTGTCAACGGATTGTTGTCCGTGAAGATGGTGAACTTGGCCGATGCCAGATAGTGCTTGAAGCGTTCAGTCACTGCCCAAACAATAGCGAGGAACTCCAGCTTGAAGGAACTGTAGTTTTCTGGATTCCTTTCTGTGGGCCGAAGCTTCCTACTGGCGTACGCTATCACCCTCTCTCTGCCTCCCTGTACCTGGGACAGAACTGCTCCCAGGCCCACGTTGCTGGCGTCTGTATACAGTACAAACGGTTGGCTGTAGTCAGGGTAGGCCAGAATTTCTTCTCCCGTGAGAGCCCCTTTCAGCCGGACAAAGGATGTTTCCAGTTGGCTGCTCCATTCAAATGGAGGGCTCTGCTTCTTAGCCTGCTTTGGCTGGCCCACCAGGAGATCTTGAAGGGGCGCTGCTATCTTGGTGAAACCATCAATGAACCTTCGGTAGTAGCCCACCAGTCCAAGGAACTGCCGCACCTCCTTCACTGTGGTGGGTCTTGGCCAGTCCTTGATTACAGTGACTTTCTCCGGATCAGGTGCCACACCTTCTGCGCTGACCACATGACCCAGGTACTGTACCTTTGGCTTCAAGAGGTGACATTTGGACGGCTTGATTTTCAGGCCATATTTCGACAAGGACTCAAACACTTCTGCTAAGTGCTTCAGGTGGTCCTCATAAGTCTTGGAGTAGACTATGACGTCATCCAGGTACAACAGCACGGTTTCAAAGTTGTGGTGGCCCAAGCAGCACTCCATCAACCTTTGGAATGTCCCTGGGGCGTTGCAGAGCCCGAATGGCATACAATTGAACTCACAGAGGCCCATTGGTGTCGTGAATGCAGTCTTCTCCTTGTCCGCCTCTGCCACGGGAACCTGCCAATACCCACTGGTGAGATCCAAGGTGGAGAAATAGTTAGCTGACTTTAAGGCTGTTAGTGACTCCTCTATTCTGGGCAGTGGATAAGCATCTTTATGTGTAATGCGGTTAATTTGCCTGTAATCTACACACATTCTCATCGTACCATCTTTTTTCTTTACGAGCACTAGTGGAGCTGCCCAGGGGCTACAACTATCTCTGATAACCCCAGCCTCCTTCATTTCCCGTAACATTTCCTTGGCACACTGATACTGTGCGGGGGGTACAGGGCGGTATCTCTCTTTAATGGGATGATGATCACCCGTGGGGATTTGATGTTTAACCCCTTTCACCTGCCCAAAATCTAGGGGGTGTTTGCTGAAGACCCGCTCGTACTCCTGTACCACCCGGTAAACCCCATGCTTTTGGTGTGAGGGGGTGGAGTCGGTGCCCACATGTAATTTTTGGCACCAGTCTTCCGGCTGCCCCTTGGAGCCATTGTCTTCCGCCTGGTCGGACGGGATCAAGGGTTCCACTGCTTTAATGGTATTGTTGCTGACAGTGTACAGTTTTGCTACAGTGGCGTACCGGGGCAATTTGGCCTCCTCCTCCCCACAATTCAAGACACGGACGGGCACTCTCCCCTTGCGGACGTCCGCTACCCCTCTGGCTATCAGGACTCCAGGCCTACTGTCTGAATACACCGGTTCCACCAAGGCATGGTAATCCTGACCCTTGAGGCCTATTGCTGCCCGACACCATATCAACATTTCACTTCTTGGGGGTATTACAATGGGGAGGGGGTCACTTACCCTCACACTGCCAATTTCTCCTCCGGCTAGCTCTACCTGCTGCCTCCTCATCAGGGCTCTGATCTCCCTCTGTAGGGCACGCTGCTGCCCGGAGCTGGCAGTTTCAGACGCCTGTTGCAACAAAATTATCACTTCGGCAATACAATTTTCTATCACATTTGTACCAATGGTTAGCAGTGGGTCAGATTCTTTGCGATCAATATCTACAATTATCATCCCCTGACATGGCAATTCCACCCGCCCCACTTTAATGGTTACTTCTTTGTACCCAATTTGAGGTAAGGGCTGACCATTACTGGCCACAATTGTTAAATCATCATCTGGGCCATGGTCAATGTCTGAATCAGCCCAATATCTTTTGTACAGTTTGTGGGGGATGGTTGTTACCTGGGACCCCGTATCCAGGAGGGCATTCAAAGGGATCCCATCCAGCACAATGGGAAGGACCGGTCGTCCTCCCACGTACTTGCTGCGGCTGGGGTTTGAGCCGGGCTTCCTTACACCTGGGGGTTGGCTCCTGGCCCCAGGCTCAGCCCGTTTAAAGGACAGCGTCGTGCAATGTGGCCCGCCTGGTTGCAGTGGCGGCAGATCGGTTGTCCTGTTGAATCATACCGGTCTGTGTCTCTGCCTCGGGTCGGCGGAATCCTCCTCTGTCGCATCCATGGGACGTCCTCTGGGCTGGAGGCCAACTCGATTTTTGCAGGCGAGGGGGTCATTTGTAGAGACTGCACGGTCTTGGCAAGGGCAGCCACAGTCTTGGTCAGCTCCTGGAACTGCTGTCTGAGCAGTGGGATCCTTATCCAGGGACTGCGCCTCAGCCCCTGCAGTGGCTCGTGTTGCAGGCACCACCCCGGGGTACGTGATAGCAAGAGGCCGGAGGGGTACTGGGTCATTCGGTGTAGATTCTCTCAGTACCCTGATGGCCTGGTCCTTAAACTTGGCAAAGTCCAGAGCAGGGTTCTGCAGGACCAGGATACGCAGCTGGGTCCTGTGGGCATCTGACAGGAGCCCCTCTATGAACTGCTCAGTTAGGAGTTTGTCTTCTTCACGTACACTCTCTGGATCCACCTGTTTAACTGCTTTCAGGGCCTCCTGCAAGTTTAAGGCATAGTCCCTTATGCTGTCTGTGGCCCGCTGCTTGCACCCAAAGAATCTCATCTTTATCTCTGCTGCGGTGCGGGTGTCAAAAGTACTCTTTAGCTTGGCCAGTATCTGGGCTGCTGTCCCTTTATCTTTATCAGGCCAGGACTTCGCTTCACGCTGGGCTGCGCCGGCTAGCTGTCCCATTACTATGCCCACCTTCTGGCTCTCAGTCAGAGGATACACCCGGAACAAGCTGTGCAGGCTTTCTCTGAAGTCACTCAAGGTATGGGACTCCCCGGAGTACTGCGGCAGCCATTCTGCTCCCGGTATGTACGGCATGGTGATCGGCATTACCGGCGCTACAGTGGGGGCTGGGGCGACGGCGACTGGGACTACTTCGGCCGGTGCTGCGGCACCTTGGGCGATGGCAGCCACCTGCTCTCCCTCGGAGTCGGACATCTTCCTCCCCCTTAGTGAACCTTACCAGGCTCCGTTCACTTTTCAAATTTTCCTCTGGGTCGCGCGGGGTTAACAGCGCTCTGCTCTGATGGCGCGCTCCCTTCGCGCTCTTTGTCAGGCACGCCCCCCTTCTTTCTGCGCTCAGCGAGGCTAATGGCGGCGGCAGTTTTCAAACAATGAAACACGCAGTAACACAGTCTTTTAAGCGCAATTCTTCAGGCGCACAGTACCCGGTGTGACCGGGCACGAAATCCTGTTCGTGACGCCAAAGTTGACTCGCCCACCCCAGGGCTATGGGACACCCGGTGCCGGGCCGGACTAGTCCGGTGGTAGTCAGTGGTGGCTGGGCCCGGCTCCGTGGCCCTGGTGGGTGTCAGTAGAATATGTGGCTTGCTTGTTAATGGTTGTGTTCGTGACGCCACCTGTGGTATGCGGCTATTAAGCCGCCGCTGCTGTGTGAGGCCTCCGGGATGATGATATAGCAGCTATGGTAGTACTGCTCCCCACAGGTGGAGCAATGCCCGGGGCACAGTTGGTGCTTGTGGAAGTCTATGGTGTTGTGTGACTAACACGGTGCAGGGCCGACAAGCAATGAAAGAAACAGGCACAAACAGTAGTCTCTTTACCTTCTCCTCTTTTACTCGGCAGAAACTTAGTCCTGGGAGACCGTCACAGATGGTAAAGGTGGTCCGGCCGGCCTGGAAGTGCCTGGGGTGATCTTTGGCCAGTTGAGTATGAGGCCTACTCCTTAATCTTTCTCTGCTGTTTTAGGACACTGCACTTTGGGTTTGCAATTGCCCTCTTGCTGCTGGGACTTGTTGTTCGTCCCCTTTTCTGTGTGGTAGACTGCGCAGGCCCTCTCTGGTGCTTCTCTGCTGGAGCCCACACCAGGCCCTTGGAATGCAGCTGTACCTTCAGATTGCTTCTGGGACAGGGGGCTTGCAGCTCTCCTGCCCTCCGGATTCAGCTACCAGGGATGGATTTTATGCCCTGGCAACTACAGACTCCGATGTCCGAGTCTCTGCTGTGCCTCTCTGCTCCCCTTGCTTCCCTGGGCCAAGCTATCCAAGCTCTAGGCCCCAGTTTCACAAGGCAGCACTACTCTGCGTCTGCACTCTTTCACTCCTGTCTCCAGACTAACCCCCACTTCCTCCTTCCAGCCAGACTTAAGGAATGCTCCCTGAAGTTCCAGGTTCAGAGCTCCCCCTGCTGGCCGGAGGGAGAACTGCGGTTGGTGTTACACTTAGGGTATGTGCGCACGTTGCTTTTTACCTGCTTTTTACCTGCTTTTTTGCTGCTTTTTCTTCTGCGCTGTTTAATGCCAAAATGGATGTGTTCTTCTATTCAAGCAAAGTCTATGGGAATTTGGGTTTCTTGTTCACACTATGTTGTTCAAAATGCTGCCTTTTTGAGGCAGAACTTTGGTCAAAAACTCAGCTTTGCAGTGCAAAACCCAAATTGCAAAAACAATTGACATGTTGCTTCTTTGAAAAGCTGAGTTTTTGACCAAAGTTCTGCCTCAAAAAGGCAGCATTTTGAACAACATAGTGTGAACAAGAAACCCAAATTCCCATAGACTTTGCTTGAATAGAAGAACACATCCATTTTGGCATTAAACAGCGCAGAAGAAAAAGCAGCAAAAAAGCAGGTAAAAAGCAGGTAAAAAGCAACGTGCGCACATACCCTTACTGGCCAATAGATCTCCCAATTACCTCCAGGCTCAGCATTAACCCTTTGGGAGGGCAATGCTGTTGTGGCGACCAGGTCCTGGGGGCGCCACACATCTGTTAATAAATCCTGCTCTTGTTTGAAGTTTGCAGGCTCTAACTTATTTGCATCTTATCAAACCTGCTAAATCTGCAGGGGGTTGAATACTACTTGTAGGCACTGTAAGCCCTACTCCAAAAATAAGCCCTAGTTGCAGTTCAATAATGAAGGGCCAATGCAGCTAAAAAAGTCAGAGTACAACAGGACACTTCATTAAAGAAAGCAGACATCCCCAAGAAGATAGAAGACATTCTCAAAAGAGAGAAGACAGCCTCAAAAGAAAGCAGAAAGCTTTCCCCCCAAAAAAAATCGCACTCACCAGTTAAAATAACTACAGCTGCAAATGGTGATGGTGGATGGGCTCTCCCACAGAGATCTGCGTGGCTGTCAGGTCCTTTGCCGTTCCGCTCACACACACATTGTGTCCCAGTATCACTCCGCTCTCACTAACACTGCACGTGTGATACTGCTTCCTGCCAGCAGGGGGAGTGACCAGTGACCGCTATGGAACAAAGGGGGAGTGACCACTGTAGAATGCAGTGGGACCTGATAGCAATGTAGACCTGTATATATTTGAGGAGCCCATTCAACTGCCCACTCTACACGTCTGGGATTCAGTAAGTACGAGTCTCCTGTGGGGTGTCTGCCTTCTTTTGGGGTAAACTTAGTGTCGCGGGCGGAGGAGGGGACGCCGCGCCCTCCCTTCTGCTGCTCGGGTCCGGCTGGCACTGCGGCCTGCTGCCGCCGCTGCTCGGTGGCTCGAGCGATGGGCCGGATCCCGGGGACTCGAGGGGCGCTCCTCGCCCGTGAGTGAAAGGGGGTTTGTTTTTGGGTGTTGGGGTTTGTTTATTGTCCGTGACGCCACCCACGGTTGTGGTGATTTGTTAGCACCACCGCTGCTCTGTATGGGGATCCCGGGAAGGATGGTATGGAGCAGCCAGTTGTTGTGTTGCCCCTCCGTGGGTAGGGGTTGGTGATCCCGGGGCCCAGTAATGAGGTGGGAGATGCAGGGCTTGGTGGGCGCAGGGACGCGGGGGCAGCGCTGTGCCTTGCGGCACTGTGGTACTCACTCAGTCTGAGACGATGACACAGTTCTCGGTAAAACACACGGCTTGAAAGACGGTTCCCACGGACGGCTGCACTTGCTTTCCCCAGTAGGTGACGGTGACGGTCCCTCTGTCCTGCACCTAAGTTTACAATGGTTGCGATGGGTTCCCACCGGTAACCCGCGCCCCGGCTTCAAGCTGGACTGAAGGAGCCCTACTTTGCCCGCAGGCGCTGGCCCTGGGAAACTGGTGCCCTGGCGGTGGCGGTGTCTCTCCTCAATGGTTGGACTGTTGCCTTCAATCGGGACTTAGTTGTTTGGAGACAGACGTCCCCTTCACTGACGGATTTGGCAAATTTACGGCGACTCCTAGCCTTGCCGGGGTCCGAGAGGCCCCTGCCCTGGTGCTGACTGTTCTTCGTATACTGCTCCAGACCGCCGGGCCACTACCCGTCCGCGATCCTTCCAGCAACCTCCGAGCAGTCCCCCTCCAGACTGTCACTGCCGTTGCTGACCTTGCTGATCTGTCCTGCACACAGCCGGACCAACTTCAGGCTTTCTTACTGACATTTTTACTCTTTTCTTCTGTTTCTCCACTACTTCACTTCCACTTCACTTAGCTCCTCTACCACTTCCTTCTCCTTTCCTCCCCTCACTCTATCTTTTCTTATCTGCTTGGTTCTTCCCGCCTCCAGGGCTGTGAACTGCTCGGTGGTCGGAGCCAACCGCCTGGCCCACCCCCTGGTGTGAACATCAGCCCCTGGAGGAAGGCAACAAGGATTTAGGTAGCTTTGGTGTTCCTACTGGGGTGTAGGGTGTGGTGGTGTGATGACCTGTGACCCCTGGCTTGCCCAGGGCGTCACATTAGCAGTACATAGGGATAAACATAGTAGTACATATGGAATAGCCATGTTTCCCCAAAAATAAGACCTACACTGAAAATAAACCATAGTGCATTTTTCTGAGCAAAAAACAATATACGACCCTGTCTTATTTTCAGGGAAACACAATATCCATCTATCTGCCTATCTATATATATATATATCTCTCTCTCTATCTATCTATCTACAATATCTATCTATCATCTAACAATCCAAAAAAAGGCAGCACTCCAAACCGAAGTGAAAAAAAATGTGAACTTTAATTAGCCCATACAGCAAGTTTATGCTCAAAGTTGTGGGGTAGAGCATTCCAGGGGATTGGTGCAGTTCGGGACAAGTCTTGGTGCCGGGAGTGGGAGGTTTGGATTAGTGGGGATGTTAGACGTAAGTCATTTGCAGAGCATAGAGAACGGGTGGGATGATAGACAGAGATGAGGGTGGAGATGTAGGGGGGTGCTGCACTGTGAAGAGCTTTGTGGGTCAGAACAAGCAATTTAAATTGGATCCTATAATGTATGGGGAGCCAGTGCAATGACTGGCACGGAGAGGAAGCGTCGTAGTAATAATTAGCCAGATAGGCGACCCTGGCTGCTGCATTATCGATGGACTGGAGAGGGGAAAGTCTAGTGAGGTGGAGACCAATTAATAGAGAATTGCAGTAATCAAGGTTGGAGTGGATCAGGGCCACAGTGAGATTTTTTTTGTTGTTGCTCAGACCTAACACCCAAAATGTGATGTTGCACCACCACAGGTCCGAGCATTCCTACATGAACAGTGTCCTGGAAAGTGGATTGGTCATCGTGATTCAGTTGAATGGCCACCAAGGTCTCCCGATCTGACCCCCTTATATTTTTATCTCTGGGGTCATCTGAAGGCAATTGTCTATGCTGTGAAGATACAAGATGTGCAGCATCTGAAACAATGGATACTGGAAGCCTGTGCTAGCATTTCTTCTGTGGTGTTACTATCAATGTGTCAAGAGTGGGAGAAGAGGGTTGCATTGACAATCCAACACAATGGGCAGCACTTTCAACACATTTTATAAGTGGTCATAAAATTGTAAATAACTAATAAAATAATAAAGTTACGTTAAAACCAAGCACACCATTGTTTTTCTTGTGAAATTCTCAATAAGTTTGATGTGTACCCTCTTCCCATTGGAAAAAAATAAAGTTGGATCCAAAACGGCCGACTTCAAAATGGCCACCATGGTCACCACCCATCTTGAAAAGTTTCAAATCATTATTACTTTTTACACCAGTTTATTCATGATAAGAAAGGGTTGTGGCTGTAATTTATGAACTATATGCAGTAATGAAATAATGGATATTTAATTACAGTCATATAAATAGTTTGGGCACCCCTATTAATGTTAACCTTTTTTCTTTATAACAATTTGGGTTTTTGCAACAGCTATTTCAGTTTCATATATCTAATAACTGATGGACTCAGTAATATTTCTGGATTGAAATGAGGTTTATTGTACTAACAGAAAATGTTCAATTCGTATTTAAACAAAATTTGACCGGTGCAAAAGTAAGTCTTTTACTAGGCATTGCCCCCACTAGCCAGATTCCTACTCCACACTGATGAGGGGCAAATACCCCGAAACGGCTGTCTGTGGATGGATACCATGTTTGGTATAGGTAGTCTCCTTGACTGGAGACTGCCCTTCCCGTGGTTGTTCCTTCCCGGTGAAAGACCTGGCTAGTAACCTGCCAGCGTTGAGAAACACGTGATGGTGTCTCCGCGGCTTTCTTATTTGCATACTTCCCAGGGGCAATGCTCTAGAATCACTGCGTTGAGAAACACGTGATGGTGTCTCCGCAGTGGATATGTTGATCTCCCTAAGGTCAACAATGCTTGCTTAGGTGCAAAAGTATGGGCACCTCAACATAAAAGTGACATTAATATTTTGTAGATCCTCCTTTTGCAAAAATAATAGCCTCTAGTGGCTTCCTGTAGCTTTTAATGAGTTCCTGGATCCTGGATGAAGGTATATTTGACCATTCCTGTTTACAAAACAATTCCAGTTCAGTTAAGTTTGATGGTCGCCGAGCATGGACAGCCCGCTTCAAATCATCCCACAGATTTTCAATGATATTCAGGTCTGGGGACTGGGATGGCCATTCCAGAACATTGTAATTGTTCCTCTGCATGAATGCCTGAGTAGATTTGGAGCGGTGTTATGGATTATTGTCTTGCTGAAATATCCATCCCCTGCGTAACTTCAACTTCATCACTGATTCTTGCACATTATTGTCAAGAATCTGCTGATACTGAGTTGAATCCATGCGACCCTCAACTTTAACAAGATTCCCGGTGCCGGCATTGGCCACACAGCCCCAAAGCATGATGGAACCTCCACCAGATTTTACTGAGGGTAGCAAGTGCCTTTCTTGGAATGCCAATGTTTTTTGCCTCCATGCATAACCCCTTCTTGTATGACCAAACAACTCAATCTTTGTTTCATCAGTCCACAAGACCTTCTTCCAAAATGTAACTGGCTTGTCCAAATGTGCTTTTGCATACCTCAGGCGACTCTGTTTGTGGCGTGCTTGCAGAAGTGGCTTCTTTTGCATCACTCTCCCATACAGCTTCTCCTTGTGCAACGTGCGCTGTATTGTTGACCGATGCACATTGACACCATCTGCAGCAAGATGATGCTGCAGGTCTTTGGATGTGGTCTGTGGATTGTCCTTGACTGTTCTCACCATTCTTCTTCTCTGCCTTTCTGATATTTTTCTTGACCTGCCACTTCTGGGCTTAACAAGAACTGTACCTGTGTTCTTCCATTTCCTTACTATGTTCCTCACAGGGGAAACTGACAGTTTAAATCTCTGAGACAACTTTTTGTCTCCTTCCCCTGAACAACTATGTTGAATAATCTTTGTTTTCAGACCATTTGAGAGTTGTTTTGAGGAGCCCATGATGCCACTCTTCATAGGAGATTTAAATAGGAGAACAACTTGCAAGTGGCCACCTTAAATACCTTTTCTCATGATTGGATTCACCTGCCTATGAAGTTCAAAGCTCAATGAGGTTACAAAACCAATTTAGTGCTTTAGTAAGTCAGTAAAAAGTAGATAGGAGTGTTCAAATCAAGAAATTGATAAGGGTGCCCATACTTTTGCATCGGTCAAATTTTGTTTAAATGCGGATTGCACATTTTCTGTTAGTACAATAAACCTCATTTCAATCCAGAAATATTACTGAGTCCATCAGTTATTAGATATATGAAACTGAAATGGCTGCTGCAAAAACCCAAAGTGTTATAAAGAAAGAAGGTTAACATTAATAGGGGTGCCCAAACTTTTTCATATACCTGTATGCAATTGATGAACCTGTGAATGGTCAAAAGAACTGGAACGGGGCCACGTGGGCAATTAGAGGTTCACTAATTTTTGCACTCATCTTTAGACTGCTGTATCTATGTACTGTACCTATCTATCCCTCTATCCCTCTATCTATCTATCCCTCTATCTATCTATCTATCTATCTATCCCTCTATCTATCTATCTATCTATCCCTCTATCTATCCCTCTATCTATCTATCCCTCTATCTATCTATCTATTCCTCTATCTATCTATCCCTCTATCTATCCCTCTATCTATCTATCTATCTATCCCTCTATCTATCTATCCCTCTATCTATCCCTTTATCTATCTATCTATCTATCCCTCTATCTATCTATCCCTCTATCTATCTATCCCTCTATCTATCCCTCTATCTATCCCTCTATCTATCTATCCCTCTATCTATCTATCCCTCTATCTATCCCTCTATCTATCTATCTATCTATCTATCCCTCTATCTATCTATCCCTCTATCTATCCCTCTATCTATCTATCTATCTATCTATCCCTCTATCTATCTATCCCTCTATCTATCCCTCTATCTATCTATCTATCTATCCCTCTATCTATCTATCTATCTATCTATCTATCTATCTATCCCTCTATCTATCCCTCTATCTATCTATCTATCTATCTATCTATCTATCTATCTATCTATCCCTCTATCTATCCCTCTATCTATCCCTCTATCTATCCCTCTATCTATCTATCTATCCCTCTATCTATCCCTCTATCTATCTATCTATCCCTCTATCTATCCCTCTATCTATCCTTTCTATCCATCTATCTATGTATCTATCTATCTATCTATCTATCTATCTATCTATCTATCTATCTATCTATCTATCTATGTATCTATCTATCTATCTATCTATATATCCCTCTATCTATCTATCTATCTATCTATCTATCTATCTATCTATCCCTCTATCTATCTATCTATCTGTCTATCATCTATCTTTCTATCTATCTATTATCTATCATCTCCCTACACTGAAATACTTAATAACAAACAAGCAGTGTGTAATTTCAGCACATACCACTTCACGTCATTGTGGCTATTCATTTCACACAGTAAATTAGTCCACACATGCTAAATATTCCAAACATTGAGCTGTAAGATGCCATCGCAGGGCCGGGCACTGCACAAGATCACAAATAACTGAAGTCACTGAAGTCAAAATAACTCTTCTTATGCAACATAACAACCACGATCTGCAAAACACCTGCGGAAAGGAATATCCCAGGGGATAGCTGCCAGCCATGGCTACCTCTTTGGGTCTGGTAGATTTGCTATTCATAAATTTTGGATAGTTGAGACACAAGCCCAGGAACCTCCATATTGGTTATCCCTCAACCTCCCGGAAAGATGGTTGACTGGGGCTGCTCCAGCATTGATGGTGTCTTATTTAGGATAATAAATATTATAGGGAATCTGTCACCACTTTGACCTTTTTAAACTGTTTAAGTGAACCTGTCAGGTGCAATATGCACCCGGGACCACGAGCAGTTCTGCCTAACTGTCCCTGTATACACTAGCATAGATAAAGGGACCTTTAGAAAAAGTATTTCTAAAGATCTTATAGCATATGCTAATGAGTGAGGGGACTAGTCCCCAGGGCGTTATTTCCCCAGATTAGCCGCCCTCTTAGCATGGTAGCATGTCCACAGGGGTGTACTAACATGCTATTCAATGCAGCGTCACATACCTGTGTTTGCTGTAACCACTCTTCTGAATGCCCGGCACTTCTGGTCATGCGCAGTATGAAGCCGGGTGTACGCATCCTGGCTTCAGAGAGGTCTACTGTGCATGACTAGAAGTATCAGGCATTCAGAAGAATGATCACAGTGGACACAGGTATGCATTTCACTGTGACGCTGCATTGAATAGCATGTTAGTACACCCCTGTGGACATGCTACCATGCTATGAGGAAGGACTAGTCAGGGGATATAATGCCCTTGGGACTAGTCCCTACGCTCATTAGCATAAAGGTGGCTTTACACACTACGACATCGCTCAAGCGCTCTCGTTGGGGTCACGGATTTTGTGACGCACATCCGGCCGCGTTAGCGATGTCGTTGTGTGTGACATATATGAGCGATTTTGAATCATTGCAAAAATGTTCAAAATCGCTAATCGGTGACATGCGCCACTAATCTCAATTATCGTTGCTGCTGCAGGTACGATGTTGTTTGTCGTTCCTGCGGCATAACACATCGCTATGTGTGATACCGCAGGAATGAGGAACCTCTCCTTACCTGCGTCCACCGACTATGCGGAAGGGAGAAGGTGGGTGGGATGTTATGTCCCGCTCATCTCCGGCCCTCCGCTTTGATTGGGCGGCCGCTTAGTGACGTCGCTGTGACGTTGCGGTGACGCCGAACGCATATCCCCCTTGAAGAAAGGATTGTTCGGCGGTCACAGCGACGTCGCACAGCAGGCATGTGTGTGTCACGCTGCTATAGCGATAATGTTCGCTACGGCAGCAATCACCACATATTGTTACAACGACGGGGGCGGGTGCTATCGCGCTCGACATCGCTAGCACTTGCTAGCGATATCGTTGCGTGTAAAGCGACCCTAAGATAAAAGATCTTTAGAAATACTTTTATCTATGCTAGTGTATACAGGGATGGTTAGGCAGGGATTAGCAATATGCACCCAGAACTGCTCGTGGTTCTGGGTGCATATTGCACCTGACAGGTTCCCTTTAATATGAGCATACAGGTTATAGAATGCTTACAAATTGACACTTTCACATCTCATATCAGATGCCTTGTTGTTCTAATACCATCTTTTATCACTTTATGTAATTGAGATCTTCCAGGCTATGGGGCGGATGCTGCCTGGAAGATAACTCCACGTCTGGGGATTATTTTAAATAAAAGAGGCGCTACCAGAGTGACAAAGTACCTGACACAGTTCAGGAAAAATGAAATTTGTCTTCTTTCAAACACATTTTTTTTAAGCTCCCTGAGCTCTGCTTCATTGCAGCAATGTTGCAACCCTGTCTGCCTGCAAGCCGGAGGCTGAAGCTGAGAGGCAACTGCAGAAGTGTCAATTATAACCACACACAGCTCTGCAGTGACAGCAGAGAGCGGCCGTCACACATCACACTGGTAACGCCCCTTTTATTTAAAATAAGCTCATCTTCCAGGCAGCATCCGCACCATAGCCTGGAAGACCTCATTTACATACAGTGATAAAAGATGATATTTCAACAACAAGGCATCTGATATGAGACATACAGGTAGGCCATTTGTCAGCATTCTATAACCTGTATGCCCATATTAACACTTTAAAAAGCTCAAAGTGGTGATGTGCTGCCCTGGCAAAACCAGGGTGTCACAGAGGTCTGCCTCCATGTTTTTGGTGCAGATCTCACACTCCCTTGGGGAGTTTCCCACACACAGAAACACACCATCCAATCAGGTCCCACTCACCCCCTCCTCGGGAAAAGGAAGGGGCTGGAGGAGCTTAGAAAGAGCAGAGCAGAGTTTAGTTTCAGTCAGTCTGCGGGAGGAGAGAAGTCTGGAAGCAGCTCCAGTGGGGAGCTAGGGAGAGTGGCAGTGAGGGCCTGAGGAATAGGCCAGCCGCTTGTGGGACCCGAAGTGGACCAGGAGAGGGTAGTGGTCCCCCTGTGCCAGCTGTCGGGACCCAGTCCGGACCTGTGCACGGAGCAGACACAGACACAGACCGCAGGCAGGAGAACAACACCTGATTTACACACACAGGTGTGGGACCCATCCTCACAGCATCCGTGGGCACCAGTTACCAGCAATTTGGTTTACAAAAGACTCTGAGTATTTCTTCCATCTGCGTTCCTGACCCTCCATATCAATCCAGCTTCATCCGGCACCACGATAACCGAACAGTGAGTGTACTATTCCCTGCAATCCCTGCCACCACCACAACTCCCAATTGGGCCCCGGGACTACACCTTGCTGCCCTACACCACCAGTCCCGGGCACGGTCCCCAGAGGCAGCGGCGGTGCCACCATCTCATCACCGCAACCCACGGGTGGCGTCACGGACAATTTCCCCTACTTAATCCCCCTTTTATTGTGGAGCCTGGGATCACAGACCGGGTCACGCCACCGTACACCTACAAAAGTGACCCCTTTGCCCAGATCTGAGTACCCCTTATCCCTGGGCGACACAGTGACAGATTCCCTTTAAGGCTTTACAAAAAGTACTGCAAGCAAATGAAATCCATCATCTGCTTGGCTGCCATGGTACACACTTTAAATTTGCCATTTTTATTTGTTTTATTTCTTTTGTCTTGATTTTTACATTTTGCAGCAGTTTATATGCAGCCGCAAATGAATAAAGGTCAAAGTACATTTACAGCAAATATGGACCTTATTATGGAGAATTTCAAGTATAAAGACATTCAATGGGACATAGTGCTACAAGCTGCAATTCCAGACAATTTCCTCTCTCAGTTGCAAGATGAACCAATCAGTGGAGATAATTTGCTAGATCTGGTCCTGTAAAATAGACCGGATACAATTTCAGATCTACAGGTCTGGGAGGACTTGGGTAATAGCAACCAAAATGTGGTAAGTTTCAATATAATAATATAGAATATATATATATATATATATTATAATAATAATAATATTCAACAGAACATTTCAAAGGGGAAATGCAAAAAACCTGGAATTTTAGGAAAACTGATTTCAACAAATTAAGGGAAGAGCTTAGCCATGTAGATTAGGACCATATCATGGGGTACGTTTAAGGATATACTACCAGAATCTTGTGGAAAATGTATACCCTCTGGTTATAAGAAGATTGCCAACACCCTGAGATTGAGCTACAGCACGGAGGCGAAGACCATGCAGCGGTATAACCAGACAGATTCCACTCAGAACAGACCTCACCATGGTCGACCAAAGGTGTTATGATTCAGGGACCAAGGAGGATCAAAAAAAGGCGGAATCCCAAAAGGTAAAAGAGTATCTGTAACCTTAACTGACTGCAGACCTAATTCTGACACACAACTAAAAGTAGCCGTGGGGCATGCCTACGATGACCTGGATGCCTCAACAAAGCCGGAGAACTAAATAATCTCACAGATAGAGATATAAGAAAGCTAATCTGCCTTGGAGCAGTCCCCAAAGATAGATAGATAGCCCCCCCACATGTAAAGGCTACAGTGATATAGAAAAACACAATACAAAGCTAGAAAAGACAGATTTCAGCAAAGGTTAGGCCCAAATTATCTCTATAGGAAAGGATAGGAAAGAGCAACTGTCTGCAGCCGTAAAAACCCTAATATAAACCAGCATTTCTGATATGGAAAAATCCTGAGGTCACACAACCTCTCCCCCACTGTATCAGCACTCTGATGTTACTGGGACCCAAAAACACTAATACAGATGAGGGACTGAATTAATACCAATCATGGCAAACACAATACCTTGCAGAATCATGGAGCTAAGTATACAGACACTCCCAGCAGGGAATGATCCCAATCCACCAAGAACTCCACACAGACAAAATACGAATCAAGCATTGGTATCAAAGCAATAAAACAACAAGAAAGTGGAATTCAAACAGCAGAGGTACAAAGACCACTTATTTGAGAGGGGTTCTGGTAGAGAGCAGAGCTTCTTACAGAATGTCCTTTACACACAGGAGACATTGACCACCGGCAAGTAACAAGAGAAAACTACTCAGTTAAATAGCCCAATCTGACCCTGATTGCCAGTCCTCCACAGGTGTGTGGCTTTCATTCCACACATCAACTGCACTGCCAGCACTGACCACAAGAGGGAGGCCCAAACTTGAAAACGTATTCACAACACAAAGGAGTTTAAACTCCTTTACAATTTGTATAAATATAATGCCATAAAAAGATACCAAGTGCCAAAAAGGATCACTTGTCCATCAAAAAGTACCCTAAAGTATACAAATAATATAGCAATACGGTAGCAAAATAACAAATTTGCTAAAATGGTAACCAAGTTTAACAGGTTGTAAGACAACAATCACTAAGAACCCTGGCACACCAAATGATAACGGAAGAAAATTTTCTTGAAAATTGGGAATTGCTTTCTTATGCTTTTAATGTGATTTTGTGGCAACAAAATAAATACAGATACAGCCCATCCGATGTTTCGGCCAATAAATCGGCCTTCATCAAGGATTATATAGAAGATTATAATGAATACATGATATTTCCATGGAAGACAAGAGTATGAAAAAAACTGTAATAAACTCTAAGTAGAGTAAGGTATGCTATCATATGAGCTTTAATGTTGCCGATACTGTGTGGTTTGAAGCATGAATGATGTACTTGTGAATCTCACAGTGGAAAAATGTCACCCTGCCACAGACAAGACTGTAAATGGATAACGGTCTAGGACTATGATAGTGACCATTAGAGGGTCACAACAGATGACAGGGACCTCAGAAGGCCTTAATATTATAGTCTACACGGCGTAGTATGCATCAGGATATGAGTGACCATATTGTCCTGGTGCTCTTAGTAACTTTAGTGCATTGGCTGTGGTAATGGTCCTCTTATTTCAGGATTAATAATGATCCCACAGTCGGCTTTAATTAACCATAAAAAGGAGGAGGGGAATATGGTGCATCCGTATGAGACCTGAGGATTATTTCCTAGGTGGATAAGGGTAGCAGCTGCCAGCCAAAGTGCGGACCTCCTGTGGATCAGGGAGATTTTGTGAACAGGACTGAGATTTGTTCTGCTGATGACTTGCTTAAAGAGGACCAACCATCAGGATTTTCCAATATAAACTAAAGCCAGTGCTATACTGGCGCTATGATGCTGATTCTAAACATACCTTTAATTGTGAGATTGGATGTATAGTTTCTGATATACAGGCAAGTAAAGTTTGTAACATGTACTGTTATTTGATCTAATAGGTGGGTCGGGTTTGCTAGTTATTCCCACCCCTGTCTGCCTGCCTGTCCTTCCTCCTTTCTCTCTGTTATTACAGGGGGAGGAAGGACAGGGGGATGAAGGGCAGGCAGACAGGGGTGGGAATAACTAGCAAAACCCGACCCACCTATTAGATATTGTGTATCTGCTATCAATCAAATAACAGTGTATATCACAAACTTTACTTGGCTGTATATCAGAAAGTATACATCCGATCTCACAACTAAAGGTATGTTTAGAATCCGCATGATAGCCCCAGTATAGCACTGGCTTTAGGTTATATAGGAAAATCCTGATGGTTGGTCCTCTTTAAGCAAGCGATCAGCAGAACAAATCTCAGTCCTGTCCAGAGGGAGCACAGACGGTTTCAGAAGATTTTCAATTAGTGATGGAGGCTCAGAATAATTTTGATGTTAACACTTGTTATTCTTGATACTTCAGGAGGCAATACACAGTGGGATAGGGTGGTTTGAAGGTGAAAATTTAGTAGTTATAGTTTTAGGAGTAAATACACAATACCCCAGGTGCTCTAATCTTATGCGGGCGTCACACAAGACGAGCTATCGTGCGATGCATCGTCGGGGTCACGGTTTTCGTGACGCACATCCAGCATCGTTTGCGACGTCGTTTCGTGTGACACCTCCGAGCGACGCTGAATCGGTCACAAATCGTGAGTCGTGTACTCGTCGCTTATTTTTAAAAAATCGTTTATTTTTCATTGAGCTGGTTGTTCATCGTACCCGGGGCAACACACATCGGTCCGTGTGACACCCCAGGAACGATGAACACACCTTACCTGCGTCCCGCGGCACCCGCCGGCTATGCGGAAGGAAGGAGGTGGGCGGGATGTTACCTCCGCTTCTATTGGCCGGCGGCTGTGTGATGTCGCTGTGATGCCGAACGTCCCTCCCCCTTCAGGAAGAGGATGTTCGCCGCTCACAGTGAGGTCGCTCAGCAGGTAAGTACGTGTGACGGCGGTTTAACGACTTTGTGCGACACGGGCAGCGATTTGCCCGTGATGCACAAACGACGGGGGCGGGTACGATCGCTCAATAGATCGTACTGTGTGACGCCCGCATTACAATTCTCAGTATATACTGCTGTTTTGTCCATGTTAGTATATAAGGTATAGACACTGATCACTCTTCTGTCTTTTTTGGCTAGGTAGCCCTGCTGTTCAGTGACCCGTGATGGATGCTTAATAGGGTTTCTTGTTCTGTTTTTAGCACAGAAATCACAGCAGGGTAATGGGAATATGGGCAGTGGACAGTATATACAGTATGTACCCTCTGCTAGAGTTGGCAGCACTGTTTTTTGTGACTGCCTTTTTCCTTGCAATGCCAACTATGGCATTGCGGGGTTATGTTATATTGGTTTCCAGATGCCAGAATACATCTGAACTGGATATATTTGTATCTCCAGAGTATGACCCACTACATGTCAGGCTTTTCACCCACTGGAGGTGGTTGACTGCCATCTTGCTTTGGAATTAGAGAATTACAATAGAAATACAATTCAAGTTAAAATGTCATTTTTTTATCTAGTTGTCTATTATCCTAAATAAAAAGAACATTAAAAAACTCTAAAAATCTTAAACAATCATTCTTCTATTTCTACATACAGTTAGGTCCAGAAATATTTGGACAGTGACACAAGTTTTGTTATTTTAGCTGTTTACAAAAACATGTTCAGAAATACAATTATATATATAATATGGGCTGAAAGTGCACACTCCCATCTGCAATATGAGAGTTTTCACATCCAAATCGGAGAAAGGGTTTAGGAATCATAGCTTTGTAATGCATAGCCTCCTCTTTTTCAAGGGACCAAAAGTAATTGGACAAGGGACTCTAAGGGCTGCAATTAACTCTGAAGGCGTCTCCCTCGTTAACCTGTAATCAATGAAGTAGTTAAAAGGTCTGGGGTTGATTACAGGTGTGTGGTTTTGCATTTGGAAGCTGTTGCTGTGACCAGACAACATGCGGTCTAAGGAACTCTCAATTGAGGTGAAGCAGAACATCCTGAGGCTGAAAAAAAAGAAAAAATCCATCAGAGAGATAGCAGACATGCTTGGAGTAG
Organism: Anomaloglossus baeobatrachus; assembly: GCF_048569485.1. Taxonomy (NCBI): domain Eukaryota; kingdom Metazoa; phylum Chordata; class Amphibia; order Anura; family Aromobatidae; genus Anomaloglossus; species Anomaloglossus baeobatrachus. The sequence goes on along the minus strand of NC_134353.1, from coordinate 73,391,238 downwards.
CAAAATCAACAGTCGGGTACATTCTGAGAAAAAAGGAATTGACTGGTGAGCTTGGGAACTCAAAAAGGCCTGGGCGTCCACGGATGACAACAGTGGTGGATGATCGCCGCATACTTTCTTTGGTGAAGAAGAACCCGTTCACAACATCAACTGAAGTCCAGAACACTCTCAGTGAAGTAGGTGTATCTGTCTCTAAGTCAACAGTAAAGAGAAGACTCCATGAAAGTAAATACAAAGGGTTCACATCTAGATGCAAACCATTCATCAATTCCAAAAATAGACAGGCCAGAGTTAAATTTGCTGAAAAACACCTCATGAAGCCAGCTCAGTTCTGGAAAAGTATTCTATGGACAGATGAGACAAAGATCAACCTGTACCAGAATAATGGGAAGAAAAAAGTTTGGAGAAGAAAGGGAACGGCACATGATCCAAGGCACACCACATCCTCTGTAAAACACGGTGGAGGCAACGTGATGGCATGGGCATGCATGGCTTTCAATGGCACTGGGTCACTTGTGTTTATTGATGACATAACAGCAGACAAGAGTAGCCGGATGAATTCTAAGTGTACCGGGATATACTTTCAGCCCAGATTCAGCCAAATGCCGCAAAGTTGATCGGACGGCGCATCATAGTACAGATGGACAATGACCCCAAGCATACAGCCAAAGCTACCCAGGAGTTCATGAGTGCAAAAAAGTGGAACATTCTGCAATGGCCAAGTCAATCACCAGATCTTAACCCAATTGAGCATGCATTTCACTTGCTCAAATCCAGACTTAAGACGGAAAGACCCACAAACAAGCAAGACCTGAAGGCTGTGGCTGTAAAGGCCTGGCAAAGCATTAAGAAGGAGGAAACCCAGCGTTTGGTGATGTCCATGGGTTCCAGACTTAAGGCAGTGATTGCTTCCAAAGGATTCGCAACAAAATATTGAAAATAAAAATATTTTATTTGGGTTTGGTTTATTTGTCCAATTACTTTTGACCTCCTAAAATGTGGAGTGTTTGTAAAGAAATGTGTACAATTCCTACAATTTCTATCAGATATTTTTGTTCAAACCTTCAAATTAAACGTTACAATCTGCACTTGAATTCTGTTGTAGAGGTTTCATTTCTAATCCAATGTGGTGGCATGCAGAGCCCAACTCGCGAAAATTGTGTCACTGTCCAAATATTTCTGGATCTAACTGTATATGGACAAGTGTATATTATGCATCTGAAACCTAAGAGGATAGCATATTATTCTATTTCCAAATATATTACCTGCCGAGATCCAAACTTCAGAAGCCAACATATGCAATAATCCGCCCTGACCCACAACAGCCTGTGACTGTATTGTGCTATGTACAGAAAAGCCGATAAGTCCAATATTATAATATTATCAGTGACTAGCTGTAGTACCAGGCGCTGCCCGGGATACTACGTGCCTCTCTGTCTCTATCTCTGTCTGTCTTTGTTTCTCTCTGTCTCTCTCTGTCTTTCTGTCTCTCTTTATCTGTCTGTCTCTCTCTGTTTCTCTCTCTGTGTCTATCTATCTTTGCCTGTCTCTGTTTCTCTCGGTCTCTCTGTTTCTGTCTGTCTTTGTCTATCTCTCCGTCTCTCTCTTTCTATCAGTCTCTCTGTTTCTCTGTCTCTCTCCCTATCCGCCTATAGCAACCAATCACAGCTCCTATTAATGACTTGTAGCTCCCAGCTCCATTGATTTTAATGTAAGCAGGTTTTTTGGCAAATAACTGTAAAATGTGGGGTTAAATTTTCCCCTCAAAACTTACTCTATGACGTTCCCTGAGTCACGAGGTGTCTGTGCAAAATTTTGTGATTGTAAATGCGACGGTGCGGATTCCTTTAGTCGACATACATACACACATACACACACTCAGCTTTATATATTAGACTAGAAATAGGCCCGATGCTATTGTGACACCCCAGTGGACCCGGTAGCCACAGTGGAGTTGTTCTCCTCACCAGGATCAATGCTATGCTTGGAAGCAGCATGGGGACCTCTCCTTGTCAGTAACATTACATGCAACATCTCCTACTCCAGGCCAGCAGGGGGAGCTCATAACCTGTTTTCAAGGGAGTCTCTCTGTACATGCTGACCTGAGGGAAGGGTTAGAGTGAAAAGGAAGGAAATGAGGCAGAAGAGTGTTGTCAAGGAGAAAGAGCGGTCGCTGTTTGAGAGCTGCAATGTGAGCTTTCCAGGACCGAGTGCTAGGACGGGACACCGGGGTCCTCGGTTACTGGGTACTAATGGCCCAGTAGCAAAACTCAGAGGGCAAGAGATTCTACATTCCTGGCCCACCGAAGTTCCAAGACGCAGCAGCAATATTGAACCCGGGATCGCAGTAATACCAGCGGGTCCCATAACCGGTTCACGTTGCCCGTCACAGTGGACAGTCATCTTCAAGTAAAGAGAGAGAAGGGGGCGCTGTGCTGCTCTAGGCCACAGCGGATCCCACCAAGAGCGCATTAAGGAAGGCCTCCAACCTGTCAGGCAAGGAGAGATCCACACTGCTTCTAGGCTGACCGGACCACTGTATACCTAGACCATAACACCTGACCAGTAAAGGTAAAGAGGAAACTACCAACTTGTGTCGTTCAGTTACTGTCAGTGTTCCAGCCCTGCACCCCCATTGCACCACTACAACCCTCACCATCCTCCTGGGGCCCACTCCACCTGTGGGGAGTGATCACACCTGAGCTGCACTACCACCAGCCCCAGCAAGGAATCCGGCAGCGGCGGCTATTCCCTTGCCGCATACAACAGGTGGCGTCACGACAAACTTTCAAAAATACCCCGCTTCCCTCACCATTTACTGTACACCTCGGGGAAACGGAACCGTGCAAGGCCACCCGTGACATCGTCTGACCCGACTCGAAATGACCCGGCAATGAGTAGGTTAACAACCTGCCCCGTGGGGTGCTAGACTATCGCATCGGGAGTGCGGTGAAATCAACATCTGTCCATGCGTAGTGGTGGTGACAGGAGCAGTGGACAGGTCACACTGTGTGCGCTTTCCAATATATCTGTTGTATGTCATCCCTCAGCATTTGTGTATTGTATGTGTTGCATCATTTGACCTCTTTCACCGCTGTGCACTGTCTCTTCCTTGTTGTGTGCTGTATGTGTCGCACAGGGATATGGGGTACTCAGATCCGGGCCAAGGGGTCACTTCCGAGGGTATCACGGTGGCGTGACCCGGTCTGTTATCCCAGGCACCACAACAAAAGGGTGATTATATAGAGGGGAGATTTTGGTGGTCTATGTTCCGTGACGCCACCCACGGGTTGTGGTGAAGGTGGACACCATCGCTGCGGTAATGGGGGTACCTGGGGGGCCGATGGTGATGCAGCGAGATGTTAACCCCTCCGTGGGTAGGGATGGTGGCCATGGGACCCGTTGGGCTTTGTAGTGCAGGGAGATGGGCAGCCGTCTGAGAGCTGCATGCCTGGTTGGACCAGGGGATGTTGTTACTCACAGTTCACTTTGCAAGAAAACTTACACAGAGTCAGGAATTAACCAGAAATTGCCGGTGTCCGTAGCCTTTGGTACGGAGGGTGTTCTAATCCCACACCCGGTACAGCAGGGCCCTTTCTCTCTTTGTCCACTACTATAGGAAGCCTCCTCAACTCCTCGGCTTGGAACGGGGAGTCCACTCCCCAGCGACAATCCGGAGCCTGATTTCTATGCCGGCGGGCCACTACCCTGCCACAGTCACCTTGGCTCCTTCCCGCACTCCTGGAGCTCGCTCCACACTCCACAGCAGCCGGGGCCGGGAGCTTCCACACCCCGGTCTGCTCTGCTCCCTCTCCTCTCACACTCTGCACCAGCCCCTCCCCTGCTGCTCAGTTTAGCTCTTACACTGGGGGGAGAGGTGTGTCTGTAGAACCGTACCAGTGTGGGATTAAATTACCAAGGAGGATTAGATGTATCTGTAACTCCCTCCCTTGTTTTGCCAGGGCGTCACATTCCCCCTTGGTTAAACACAGCCCGTCCGCGGGCTGTCCGGGCACCGACATTTATTGTAACCGGCACTGAAAAAGATAAAGCAAGTTCACAAATGTACTAACAATAAGACAATTTTTATTCCCTTATGGGAGGCACTTTACTTAAACTCAAACACTGCAAAACTAACCGGACCGGATTCCCGTTGTTCCCGCCACCCAAATAAACCTGCCACCTGGTGCCACTACTAAGAACTAGTGGCACCCCTTTTCCCAAGTCCAGGTAGGTCCAGGTGACGCCCACACAGGGCCGGGCAAAATGTTCCCTGCCCAGCAGTCCTCTTGGTGCACGATGGGAAAATGGCACGGAAAACGGTCAGCAGAGAGTTAAAAAATTAACGGGGGGGGGGGAACCGCTACCTTTCACTGCCGATGCAGCCTCCTCCAGTCCCTTTCCCCTGTGCGCCACAGGGCAGCATGGGTCTCCAATGCCACCTTACTCACTATGACACTGTCCATAAAGACCCCGTCTTCCACTGCCTGCAGTGCGGGTACGGTAGGCTGGGCTTTGACACGGGGACTGACCTCGCTTCTCACAACTTCCCTGCCGTCCTCCACCAGGGGCTCTGACCCCTGATGGTGCCCACCGAGGCTCCGACCCTGGCGGCATTCAACAAGTCAGGCAGGATCCGGCTCCTTCCACCCGGCGTACCAGATGGCGTCCCACGGGAACATGGGGACGTTCAACAAAGGAACACGGTCTCTCGTAGTAGCGGGTCCTTTAAAACTTTTAAAACTTTGAGCTTCGGGGGTTAACTTACGGGCGCCGTCTCCGTCGCAGCCGGGCGGACTGCCGGGGCCGACATCCTTACTGCGGCAGGCGGGTTGCCACCAGCTGTCGCACGAGGAGTCCCGGAACCTCAGGGTCTGCCACTCCTGCGACCAGAGCGGGTGCTGCAGCTTCCTCGCCGGCGGCTTCCCCTGCGGGCGCCGCCGCTCCAGCAGACGGCGCGGGGCCGGCACCGGATTCAGGGGCAGACATCTTCCATCCTCTCCCCCCCCGGTCTTTTCGGAGCACTCCGCTTGCATTCTGCACCGCTCTGCTCTCAGGGGGCGGGGCTTCACTTTTCGCGCCCTTTCTGCTTGAAGAAGACGGCTTGGGCGTGAAACTTCACGCCACTGGATAGTGACAAGATGGCGGATTTTGCAATTTTTCAGCGGGACACCGCTAACGATAACTTCAAGGCGCACTTCCACAGGTAAGTGGATGGTTCAATCCTGTTCGCAGATGCCACTTTGTGTCACCCAGGGATAGGGGGTACTCAGATCCGGGCCAAGGGGTAACTTCCGAGGATATCACGGTGGTGTGACCCGGTCTGTTATCCCAGGCACCACAACAAAAGGGTGATTATATACAGGGGAGATTTTGGTAGTCTATGTTCCGTACCGCCACCCACGGGTTGTGGTGAAGGTGGACACGACTGCTGCGGTTATGGGGTTACCCGGGGGGCTGATGGTGATGCAGCGAGATGTTAACCCCTCCGTGGGTAGGGATGGTGGCCCTGGGACCCGTTGGTCTTTGTAGTACAGGGAGATGGGTGGCCGTCTGAGAGCTGCATGCCCGGTTGGACCGGGGGATGTTGTTACTCACAGTTCACTTTGCAAGAAAACTCACACAGAGTCAGGAATTAACCAGAAATTGCCGGTGTCCGTAGCCTTTGGTACGGAGGGTGTTCTGATCCCACACCCGGTACAGCAGGGCCCTTTCTCTCCTTGTCCACTACTATAGGAAGCCTCCTCAACTCCTCGGCTTGGAACGGGGAGTCCACTCCCCAGCGACAATCCGGAGCCTGATTACTATGCCGACGGGCCACTACCCTGTCCCGGCCACCTTGGCTCCTTCCCGCACTCCTGGAGCTCGCTCCACACTCCACAGCAGCCGGGAGCTTCCACACCCCGGTCTGTTCCCTCTCCTCTCACACTCTGCACCAGCCCCTCCCCTGCTGCTCAGTTTAGCTCTTACACTGGGGGGAGGGGTGTGTCTGTAGAACCGAACCAGTGTGGGATCAAATTACCAAGGAGGATTAGATGTATCTGTGACGCCCTGGTTTTGCCAGGGCGTCACACTGTATATTGGTATCTGGTGTTGTGTTTCTTGAGCTGTCTTCACTATGTGGTGTCTCCCCTGTGTGCTGTGTGTGTGTTTTTTTTTTTTTTTAAATCAGTTCTTTTTTATTAAACAACTAAGAATCAATACAGAGAAAATATATTGCATCTTATATAACTAGTAAAAGCGTACATTGAAAAAACATATGTTGTCTATAAATAATAAAAAAAAGGATTCTTAGATCAGTTATATAAATTGAGCCTACAAACAACCTGGCTCCACAGATAAACCAAAGTTTAAATTATGCAATTGTGGTGCCCTGGACAAGCCAGGGGCCACAGGTAACAACACACCCCCCCACCCCCAGCAGTTCACAGCAGACATCCCCATTGAGACCTGATTTCTCCCTCGAGTTCAGACAGACACACTAGGTGGGCGGAGTCAGGCAGATAGGCACGCCCACCGAAGAGTCTGGCTGGCCTGAGGAAGGAAACTAGAGGAGACAAGTCCAGGCAGAGGAAGAGAGAAGAGGTCTGCAGAGAGGCAGACGCAGACGGGGGCCTAGGTTGGAGCCTAGGTCACTCGTGTAGTCAGTGAGGCAGACGGTAGTGGCCGTCTGCGAGAGGCGGGAAGACAGTCTGGTGGAACCGTAGGTAGCCGGGGCTGGGCGGTGGCCCACCGGTACCGAACCGGGGAGCCAGCTGGAAACCGGAGCGCAGGAGGAGTGTATGGAAGGTGCAGGAAAGGACTTACATTACCAACCTGGGGTCAGGGGAAAACACCGCAGCCGCCTGTGGGACCCGTCCATCCAGCCGTTTGTTTCATCAGAAACTCCGTGTGTGTTACTGGCTGAGTGAGTACCACCGTGCCGTGTGGCACAGCGCTGCCCCCGCGACCCTGCACCTCACCAGGCCCTGTAACCCACCTGCCGTCCAGCCCTACCCCATCACCGGGCCCCGGGACAACCAACCCCCTACCCACGGAGGGGAGAACTAACATCCAGGCTGCTCCCTGTCATCGCTCCCGGGATCCCCGTCCAGAGCAGCGGTGGTGTCACCAATCTCACCACAACCGTGGGTGGCGTCACGGACAATTCCAAATCCCCACAATCAACTCCCCCCCTTTTCACTCACGGGCGAGGAGCGCCGCTTGAGTCCCCGAAATCCGGCCCACCGCTCGAGCCACCACCGAGCAGCAGCAGCAGCAGCAGCCGGACCCGAGCAGTGGGAGAGCCCAGCGTCCCCTCCTCCGCCCGCGACACAATAATATCTCAGTCTAATAGAAAAGCCTCCTCCATCAGCCGTGTCGCTCCGCATCATATTTCCATACCCGCTTGCCTCTCTTTCCCCGTTTAATCATCAATCACACCCTTCCGGCCCCTCCCACAGCGCCGCTCAAAGTCCACTCCGCCACGTAAAACACTAGTTTTAACTTTTACTCCCCAAACGTTCCGTTCACTGCAAGCACAACAGTAACTGGTCCAACATTGCATCCTGCACTAGTGCCCCAAAGGGGAGGCCCGGCGACTCCATCCATGGCTGCCAGATTTTGTAAAACTTTCTCAGTGTTTTTCTCTTTAAATAAACTCCCCTTTCCAATCTAATGACGTTATTTAATTTATTTTTAAGCTCTAGTAATGTTGGTGGTAGAGCATCTAACCAATAGTATGCCAGTATCTTCCTTGCTTGAGACAGGATACGGGCTATTCCCAGGGCTGTTGGAGAGTCCGGGTCTACTCCTCCCTCCCACAGACTCAACAAACATAAACGAGGCGACGGCTGTATTGTGATATGATATATTTGGTCTATGAGTCTCAGGGTTTGGTCTATGAGTCCCAGGGTTTGGTCTATGAGTCCCAGGGTTTGGTCTATGAGTCCCAGGGTTTGGTCTATGAGTCCCAGGGTTTGGTCTATGAGTCCCAGGGTTTGGTCTATGAGTCCCAGGGTTTGGTCTATGAGTCCCAGGGTTTGGTCTATGAGTCCCAGGGTTTGGTCTGTGAATCCCAGGGTTTGTTTCCAGAAATCACCAATGTGTCCACACTTCCACATAACATGCATCAAATGGGCATCATCCTGTCCACACCTAGCACATTGTGCATTTGGTCTAAGGGGTACTTTGCACGCTACGACATCGCAGGTGCAATGTCGGTGGGGTCAAATTGAAAGTGACGCACTTCCGGCATCGCATGCGACATCGTAGTGTGTAAAGGCTCGATGATACGATTAACGAGCGCAAAAGCGTCGTAATCGTATCATCGGTGCAGCGTTGGCGTAATCCATAATTACGCTGACGCGACGGTCCGATGTTGTTCCTCGCTCCAGCAGCAGTACACATCGCTGTGTGTGAAGCCGCAGGAGCGAGGAACATCTCCTACCGGCGTCACTGCGGCTTCCGTAGGATATGCGGAAGGAAGGAGGTGGGCGGGATGTTTACATCCCGCTCATCTCCGCCCCTTCTCTCCTATTGGCCGCCTGCCGTGTGACGTCGCAGTGACGCCGCACAACCCGCCCCCTTAATAAGGAGGCGGGTCGCCGGCCAGAGTGACGGTCGCAGGACAGGTGAGTCTATGTGAAGCTGCCGTAGCGATAATGTCAGCTATCACAAGGATATCGCTGCTGCGACGGGGGCGGGTACTATGGCGCTCGGCATCGCAGCATCGGCCTGCGATGTCGCAGCGTGCAAAGTACCCCTTAGTCCCATCCTGAATAATAGGCTGGGAGTTTTATATACCCTGTGGATGAGATATATTTGAGAAAGTCTTTGGCACTCAGAGACCGCCAGTTTAGGGACCTGTTCTAGAATGTCGGACCACTGGTCTTCCGTCAGGGGACCAACGTCCCGTTGCCATTTACTTTTAACAGTCAGTGGGTATGTCTCCAGATGGGCAGGTAGTAATCTTTTGTATAGTTCAGAAATAAGGCCTTTAGAGGACTCAGATGTAAGCAGCCTATGTAATGTTTGATTATGTGTCACTGTCACCGGGTTTGTCCTCCCCTGTCTTTCCAGTGCGTGTCTCAGCTGCAAATACTGATAAAAGAAGACATGCGGAAGGTGAAACTCCGTTCTCAATTGCTCAAAACTCTTAAGAATATTATTTTGTAGTACTTGTGACACTAAATGGATCCCTTTATCTTCCCATCCTCTGAACCCCACTAATTTTTTAATTTCAAATCCGGGTTCCGCCACAGTGGTGTGTGTGTTTACACTATATGGTCTCTTGTAAGCTGTTGTGACTATAATTGGAGGTGGTACATTGTTTTATGCAGTTTGATGTGTGTGTACTCGGTCCGTTCCCAAAGTGGGAAAAAACACAAAGGAAGTGAAAGTATACAATTTATTAACATGTCAAAAATAATGACAAAGCTTCTTACTTTTACATAACAGTAACAGAAACATAATAAATCAAAATGTTATTATAACTCTCGTGGTTCTCCCTCTCTTTAAGAGGTTGTAGCAGATCATGGCCTGCTCTGGATTATCTACGGATATTTTTGTGACGCCCCTGTAATCAGGTGTCACAAAAATAAGGTAACAATTAAGGTAACAGCCCAAGTCCAACATAACTGTGCCAGCCACTACACACACACACTAGCACACCAGGGCATTTACACTCACTGTACCCAGCTGGGAGCCTCACTTAGGCTGCTTTCACACCTCCGGTATTAGCAGTGCGGCTAAATCCGGCTCTAAAACCTATGCAACGGATGCGGCGAAAAAAATGTATACTTTGCATAAGTTTTTACATGCGGCCCGTCCGGTTTTTGCCGGTTGCACCATGCTACTGAGCATGCGCAGTGCAAAAAAACGCATGCGGCGGCCGGATGCGTTTTTTGCCGCGTTGCGCCGCATCCGGCATCCATAGGCATGCAGTGCAAAAAGCGCCGCATCGGCCGGATGCGGCGCGATGCAGTTGTTTTTGCCAGACAAACAAATATGCCAGGCAACGTTCCATCCGGCCACTGCATGGGCTAAATATGCCGCATCCGGCAAAAAACGGACCGAACGCAAGGCCATGCGGCACAATCCGGCACTAATGAAAGTCTATGCGGAAAAAACGCAACCGGCGGCAAAAAAAAGGTTGCGTTTTTTCTGCAAAGAGCCGGATTGTGCCGCTCAGCAAAAGACGGATGTGTGAAAGCAGCCTAAGGCTACTTTCACACATCAGTTTTTTGCCATCAGGTACAATCCGGAAAAAAAAGGATAAAACGGATCCGGTATCGCATCCGGTTTATCCCCATAGACTTGCATTGTAACCGGATTGTACCTGATGGCTTTGCGGTGCATCCGTTTTTTTCCGGATGCGGCAAAATAATTAAATCCGGCGGCCGGATACAACGTATCATGTAACGTTTTTTTTGGCCCTTAAAAAAAACGCATTCTGCCGGATCCGGCGCAATGCGGCATTGTATACAATGGGTGTCTATGCATGCCGGATCCGGCGCAATGCGGTTTAAACCGGATGCGGTGACCGCATCCGGTTTGGTAAACAGAGCATGCGCAAATTTTTTTTTTTCATCATGACAAAACTTATAAAAGGATCCAGCACATTCTACACACCTCCTGCCGTTGGTTCCTGACTTCAACTTCTGCTGTCCTCCAGTCCAGTGCTCCAGGGAAGAGGTAATGTCCACAGTACTGTCCACAGATCACTGATGTGAGCTGCGTACATGTACTTAGACATTGTTTTTGCTTTTTTTACAGGTGCAGTGTTGCGGGCAAAGTTTGTTCAAGCCATTTGCAGTGCCAGTTTGTTTCGGTGGCAGTCTTGAATTGTTGTGGCGGAGAGTGTCCCTGAGGTAATGTCCACAGTACTGTCCACAGATCACTGATGTGAGCTGCGTACATGTACTTAGACATTGTTTTTGCTTTTTTTACAGGTGCAGTGTTGCGGGCAAAGTTTGTTCAAGCCATTTGCAGTGCCAGTTTGTTTCGGTGGCAGTCTTGAATTGTTGTGGCGGAGAGTGTCCCTGAGGTAATGTCCACAGTACTGTCCACAGATCACTGATGTGAGCTGCGTACATGTACTTAGACATTGTTTTTGCTTTTTTTACAGGTGCAGTGTTGCGGGAAAAGTTTGTTCAAGCCATTTGCAGTGCCAGTTTGTTTCGGTGCCAGTCTTGAATTGTTGTGGCGGAGAGTGTCCCTGAGGTAATGTCCACAGTACTGTCCACAGATCACTGATGTGAGCTGCGTACATGTACTTAGACATTGTTTTTGCTTTTTTTACAGGTGCAGTGTTGCGGGCAAAGTTTGTTCAAGCCATTTGCAGTGCCAGTTTGTTTCGGTGGCAGTCTTGAATTGTTGTGGCGGAGAGTGTCCCTGAGGTAATGTCCACAGTACTGTCCACAGATCACTGATGTGAGCTGCGTACATGTACTTAGACATTGTTTTTGCTTTTTTTACAGGTGCAGTGTTGCGGGCAAAGTTTGTTCAAGCCATTTGCAGTGCCAGTTTGTTTCGGTGCCAGTCTTGAATTGTTGTGGCGGAGAGTGTCCCTGAGGTAATGTCCACAGTACTGTCCACAGATCACTGATGTGAGCTGCGTACATGTACTTAGACATTGTTTTTGCTTTTTTTACAGGTGCAGTGTTGCGGGCAAAGTTTGTTCAAGCCATTTGCAGTGCCAGTTTGTTTCGGTGGCAGTCTTGAATTGTTGTGGCGGAGAGTGTCCCTGAGGTAATGTCCACAGTACTGTCCACAGATCACTGATGTGAGCTGCGTACATGTACTTAGACATTGTTTTTGCTTTTTTTACAGGTGCAGTGTTGCGGGCAAAGTTTGTTCAAGCCATTTGCAGTGCCAGTTTGTTTCGGTGGCAGTCTTGAATTGTTGTGGCGGAGAGTGTCCCTGAGGTAATGTCCACAGTACTGTCCACAGATCACTGATGTGAGCTGCGTACATGTACTTAGACATTGTTTTTGCTTTTTTTACAGGTGCAGTGTTGCGGGCAAAGTTTGTTCAAGCCATTTGCAGTGCCAGTTTGTTTCGGTGGCAGTCTTGAATTGTTGTGGCGGAGAGTGTCCCTGAGGTAATGTCCACAGTACTGTCCACAGATCACTGATGTGAGCTGCGTACATGTACTTAGACATTGTTTTTGCTTTTTTTACAGGTGCAGTGTTGCGGGCAAAGTTTGTTCAAGCCATTTGCAGTGCCAGTTTGTTTCGGTGGCAGTCTTGAATTGTTGTGGCGGAGAGTGTCCCTGAGGTAATGTCCACAGTACTGTCCACAGATCACTGATGTGAGCTGCGTACATGTACTTAGACATTGTTTTTGCTTTTTTTACAGGTGCAGTGTTGCGGGCAAAGTTTGTTCAAGCCATTTGCAGTGCCAGTTTGTTTCGGTGCCAGTCTTGAATTGTTGTGGCGGAGAGTGTCCCTGAGGTAATGTCCACAGTACTGTCCACAGATCACTGATGTGAGCTGCGTACATGTACTTAGACATTGTTTTTGCTTTTTTTACAGGTGCAGTGTTGCGGGCAAAGTTTGTTCAAGCCATTTGCAGTGCCAGTTTGTTTCGGTGGCAGTCTTGAATTGTTGTGGCGGAGAGTGTCCCTGAGGTAATGTCCACAGTACTGTCCACAGATCACTGATGTGAGCTGCGTACATGTACTTAGACATTGTTTTTGCTTTTTTTACAGGTGCAGTGTTGCGGGCAAAGTTTGTTCAAGCCATTTGCAGTGCCAGTTTGTTTCGGTGGCAGTCTTGAATTGTTGTGGCGGAGAGTGTCCCTGAGGTAATGTCCACAGTACTGTCCACAGATCACTGATGTGAGCTGCGTACATGTACTTAGACATTGTTTTTGCTTTTTTTACAGGTGCAGTGTTGCGGGCAAAGTTTGTTCAAGCCATTTGCAGTGCCAGTTTGTTTCGGTGCCAGTCTTGAATTGTTGTGGCGGAGAGTGTCCCTGAGGTAATGTCCACAGTACTGTCCACAGATCACTGATGTGAGCTGCGTACATGTACTTAGACATTGTTTTTGCTTTTTTTACAGGTGCAGTGTTGCGGGCAAAGTTTGTTCAAGCCATTTGCAGTGCCAGTTTGTTTCGGTGGCAGTCTTGAATTGTTGTGGCGGAGAGTGTCCCTGAGGTAATGTCCACAGTACTGTCCACAGATCACTGATGTGAGCTGCGTACATGTACTTAGACATTGTTTTTGCTTTTTTTACAGGTGCAGTGTTGCGGGCAAAGTTTGTTCAAGCCATTTGCAGTGCCAGTTTGTTTCGGTGGCAGTCTTGAATTGTTGTGGCGGAGAGTGTCCCTGAGGTAATGTCCACAGTACTGTCCACAGATCACTGATGTGAGCTGCGTACATGTACTTAGACATTGTTTTTGCTTTTTTTACAGGTGCAGTGTTGCGGGCAAAGTTTGTTCAAGCCATTTGCAGTGCCAGTTTGTTTCGGTGCCAGTCTTGAATTGTTGTGGCGGAGAGTGTCCCTGAGGTAATGTCCACAGTACTGTCCACAGATCACTGATGTGAGCTGCGTACATGTACTTAGACATTGTTTTTGCTTTTTTTACAGGTGCAGTGTTGCGGGCAAAGTTTGTTCAAGCCATTTGCAGTGCCAGTTTGTTTCGGTGGCAGTCTTGAATTGTTGTGGCGGAGAGTGTCCCTGAGGTAATGTCCACAGTACTGTCCACAGATCACTGATGTGAGCTGCGTACATGTACTTAGACATTGTTTTTGCTTTTTTTACAGGTGCAGTGTTGCGGGCAAAGTTTGTTCAAGCCATTTGCAGTGCCAGTTTGTTTCGGTGGCAGTCTTGAATTGTTGTGGCGGAGA